>NW_028115593.1:0-40363 GCF_964273445.1 Streptopelia decaocto | reverse complement strand
GGGACAAAAATTGGAAAATTTTTAAGGGACTTTGAAAAAATTTCCACTGGAATTTTAGCATTTTTTTTACGTGAAATTGTAAACATGTGGACATGGATTTTGAAAATTCTAGAGAGAATTTTAAAAGGTTCAACAGAATTTCAACAATTTTGAGAGGGATTTGAAAAGTTTCAATGGGAATGGGAAGAATTGGGACAAAAATTGGAAAATTTTTAAGGGACTTTGAAAAAATTTCAACTGGAATTTTATCCATTTTTTGACGTGAAATTGTAAACATGTGGACATGGATTTTGAAAATTCTAGAGAGAATTTTAAAAGCTTCAAGAGAATTTCAACAATTTTGAGAGGGATTTGAAAAGTTTCAATGGGAATGGGAAGAATTGGGACAAAAATTGGAAAATTTTTAAGGGACTTTGAAAAAAATTCAACTGGAATTTTAGCCATTTTTTGACGTGAAATTGTAAACATGTGGCCATGGATTTTGAAAATTCTAGAGAGAATTTTAAAAGCTTCAAGAGAATTTCAACAATTTTGAGAGGGATTTGAAAAGTTTCAATGGGAATGGGAAGAATTGGGACAAAAATTGGAAAATTTTTAAGGGACTTTGAAAAAATTTCAACTGGAATTTTAGCAATTTTTTGACGTGAAATTGTAAACATGTGGACATGGATTTTGAAAATTCTAGAGAGAATTTTAAAAGCTTCAACAGAATTTCAACAATTTTGAGAGGAATTTGAAAAGTTTCAATGGGAATGGGAAGAATTGGGACAAAAATTGGAAAATTTTTAAGGGACTTTGAAAAAATTTCAACTGGAATTTTAGCCATTTTTTGACGTGAAATTGTAAACATGTGGCCATGGATTTTGAAAATTCTAGAGAGAATTTTAAAAGGTTCAACAGAATTTCAACAATTTTGAGAGGGATTTGAAAAGTTTCAATGGGAATGGGAAGAATTGGGACAAAAAATGGAAAATTTTTAAGGGACTTTGAAAAAATTTCAACTGGAATTTTAGCCATTTTTTGACGTGAAATTGTAAACATGTGGCCATGGATTTTGAAAATTCTAGAGAGAATTTTAAAAGCTTCAAGAGAATTTCAACAATTTTGAGAGGGATTTGAAAAGTTTCAATGGGAATGGGAAGAATTGGGACAAAAATTGGAAAATTTTTAAGGGACTTTGACAAAATTTCAACTGGAATTTTAGCCATTTTTTGACGTGAAATTGTAAACATGTGGACATGGATTTTGAAAATTCTAGAGAGAATTTTAAAAGCTTAACAGAATTTCAACAATTTTGAGAGGGATTTGAAAAGTTTCAATGGGAATGGGAAGAATTGGGACAAAAATTGGAAAATTTTTAAGGGACTTTGAAAAAATTTCAACTGGAATTTTAGCCATTTTTTGACGTGAAATTGTAAACATGTGGACATGGATTTTGAAAATTCTAGAGAGAATTTTAAAAGCTTCAACAGAATTTCAACAATTTTGAGAGGGATTTGAAAAGTTTCAATGGGAATGGGAAGAATTGGGACAAAAATTGGAAAATTTTTACGGGACTTTGAAAAAATTTCAACTGGAATTTTAGCATTTTTTTTACGTGAAATTGTAAACATGTGGCCATGGATTTTGAAAATTCTAGAGAGAATTTTAAAAGCTTCAACAGAATTTCAACAATTTTGAGAGGGATTTGAAAAGTTTCAATGTGAATGGGAAGAATTGGGACAAAAATTGGAAAATTTTTAAGGGACTTTGACAAAATTTCAACTGGAATTTTAGCCATTTTTTGACATGAAATTGTAAACATGTGGACATGGATTTTGAAAATTCTAGAGAGAATTTTAAAAGCTTTAACAGAATTTCAACAATTTTGAGAGGGATTTGAAAAGTTTCAATGGGAATGGGAAGAATTGGGAGAAAAATTGGAAAATTTTGAAGGGACTTGGAAAAAATTTCAACTGGAATTTTAGAAATTTTTTGACGTGAAATTGTAAACATGTGGACATGGATTTTGAAAATTCTAGAGAGAATTTTAAAAGCTTCAACAGAATTTCAACAATTTTGAGAGGAATTTGAAAAGTTTCAATGGGAATGGGAAGAATTGGGACAAAAATTGGAAAATTTTTAAGGGACTTTGAAAAAATTTCAACTGGAATTTTAGCAATTTTGTTATGTGAAATTGTAAACATGTGGCCATGGATTTTGAAAATTCTAGAGAGAATTTTAAAAGGTTCAACAGAATTTCAACAATTTTGAGAGGGATTTGAAAAGTTTCAATGGGAATGGGAAGAATTGGGACAAAAATTGGAAAATTTTTAAGGGACTTTGAAAAAATTTCAACTGGAATTTTATCCATTTTTTGACGTGAAATTGTAAACATGTGGCCATGGATTTTGAAAATTCTAGAGAGAATTTTAAAAGCTTCAAGAGAATTTCAACAATTTTGAGAGGGATTTGAAAAGTTTCAATGGGAATGGGAAGAATTGGGACAAAAATTGGAAAATTTTTAAGGGACTTTGAAAAAATTTCAACTGGAATTTTAGCCATTTTTTGACGTGAAATTGTAAACATGTGGCCAGGGATTTTGAAAATTCTAGAGAGAATTTTAAAAGCTTCAAGAGAATTTCAATCATTTTGAGAGGGATTTGAAAAGTTTCAATGGGAATGGGAAGAATTGGGACAAAAATTGGAAAATTTTTAAGGGACTTTGAAAAAATTTCAACTGGAATTTTAGCCATTTTTTGACGTGAAATTGTAAACATGTGGCCATGGATTTTGAAAATTCTAGAGAGAATTTTAAAAGCTTTAACAGAATTTCAACAATTTTGAGAGGGATTTGAAAAGTTTCAATGGGAATGGGAAGAATTGGGACAAAAATTGGAAAATTTTTAAGGGACTTTGAAAAAATTTCAACTGGAATTTTAGCCATTTTTTGACGTGAAATTGTAAACATGTGGACATGGATTTTGAAAATTCTAGAGAGAATTTTAAAAGCTTCAACAGAATTTCAACAATTTTGAGAGGAATTTGAAAAGTTTCAATGGGAATGGGAAGAATTGGGACAAAAATTGGAAAATTTTTAAGGGACTTTGAAAAAATTTCAACTGGAATTTTAGCCATTTTTTGACGTGAAATTGTAAACATGTGGCCATGGATTTTGAAAATTCTAGAGAGAATTTTAAAAGCTTCAAGAGAATTTCAACTATTTTGAGAGGGATTTGAAAAGTTTCAATGGGAATGGGAAGAATTGGGACAAAAATTGGAAAATTTTTAAGGGACTTGGAAAAAATTTCAACTGGAATTTTAGCAATTTTTTGACGTGAAATTGTAAACATGTGGACATGGATTTTGAAAATTCTAGAGAGAATTTTAAAAGCTTCAAGAGAATTTCAACAATTTTGAGAGGGATTTGAAAAGTTTCAATGGGAATGGGAAGAATTGGAACAAAAATTGGAAAATTTTTAAGGGACTTTGAAAAAATTTCAACTGGAATTTTAACAATTTTTTTATGTGAAATTGTAAACATGTGGCCATGGATTTTGAAAATTCTAGAGAGAATTTTAAAAGCTTCAAGAGAATTTCAACAATTTTGAGAGGGATTTGAAAAGTTTCAATGGGAATGGGAAGAATTGGGACAAAAATTGGAAATTTTTTAAGGGACTTTGAAAAAATTTCAACTGGAATTTTAGCCATTTTGTTACGTGAAATTGTAAACATGTGGACATGGATTTTGAAAATTCTAGAGAGAATTTTAAAAGCTTTAACAGAATTTCTACAATTCTGAAAGGGATTTGAAAAGTTTCAATGGGAATGGGAAGAATTGGGACAAAAATTGGAAAATTTTTAAGGGACTTTGAAAAAAATTCAACTGGAATTTTAGCCATTTTTTGACGTGAAATTGTAAACATGTGGACATGGATTTTGAAAATTCTAGAGAGAATTTTAAAAGCTTCAAGAGAATTTCAACAATTTTGAGAGGGATTTGAAAAGTTTCAATGGGAATGGGAAGAATTGGGACAAAAATTGGAAAATTTTTAAGGGACTTTGAAAAAATTTCAACTGGAATTTTAGCCATTTTTTGACGTGAAATTGTAAACATGTGGACATGGATTTTGAAAATTCTAGAGAGAATTTTAAAAGCTTCAAGAGAATTTCAACAATTTTGAGAGGGATTTGAAAAGTTTCAATGGGAATGGGAAGAATTGGGACAAAAATTGGAAAATTTTTAAGGGACTTTGAAAAAATTTCAACTGGAATTTTAGCCATTTTTTGACGTGAAATTGTAAACATGTGGACATGGATTTTGAAAATTCTAGAGAGAATTTTAAAAGGTTCAAGAGAATTTCAACAATTTTGAGAGGGATTTGAAAAGTTTCAATGGGAATGGGAAGAATTGGGACAAAAATTGGAAAATTTTTAAGGGACTTTGAAAAAATTTCAACTGGAATTTTAGCCATTTTTTGATGTGAAATTGTAAACATGTGGACATGGATTTTGAAAATTCTAGAGAGAATTTTAAAAGCTTTAACAGAATTTCTACAATTTTGAGAGGGATTTGAAAAGTTTCAATGGGAATGGGAAGAATTGGGACAAAAATTGGAAAATTTTTAAGGGACTTTGAAAAAATTTCAACTGGAATTTTAGCAATTTTTTGACGTGAAATTGTAAACATGTGGCCATGGATTTTGAAAATTCTAGAGAGAATTTTAAAAGCTTTAACAGAATTTCAACAATTTTGAGAGGGATTTGAAAAGTTTCAATGGGAATGGGAAGAATTGGGACAAAAATTGGAAAATTTTTAAGGGACTTGGAAAAAATTTCAACTGGAATTTTAGCAATTTTTTGACGTGAAATTGTAAACATGTGGACATGGATTTTGAAAATTCTAGAGAGAATTTTAAAAGCTTCAAGAGAATTTCAACAATTTTGAGAGGGATTTGAAAAGTTTCAATGGGAATGGGAAGAATTGGAACAAAAATTGGAAAATTTTTAAGGGACTTTGAAAAAATTTCAACTGGAATTTTTACAATTTTTTTATGTGAAATTGTAAACATGTGGCCATGGATTTTGAAAATTCTAGAGAGAATTTTAAAAGCTTCAAGAGAATTTCAACAATTTTGAGAGGGATTTGAAAAGTTTCAATGGGAATGGGAAGAATTGGGACAAAAATTGGAAATTTTTTAAGGGACTTTGAAAAAATTTCAACTGGAATTTTAGCCATTTTTTGACGTGAAATTGTAAACATGTGGCCATGGATTTTGAAAATTCTAGAGAGAATTTTAAAAGCTTTAACAGAATTTCTACAATTCTGAAAGGGATTTGAAAAGTTTCAATGGGAATGGGAAGAATTGGGACAAAAATTGGAAAATTTTTAAGGGACTTTGAAAAAATTTCAACTGGAATTTTAGCCATTTTTTGACGTGAAATTGTAAACATGTGGACATGGATTTTGAAAATTCTAGAGAGAATTTTAAAAGGTTCAACAGAATTTCAACAATTTTGAGAGGGATTTGAAAAGTTTCAATGGGAATGGGAAGAATTGGGACAAAAATTGGAAAATTTTTAAGGGACTTTGAAAAAATTTCAACTGGAATTTTAGCCATTTTTTGACGTGAAATTGTAAACATGTGGCCATGGATTTTGAAAATTCTAGAGAGAATTTTAAAAGCTTCAACAGAATTTCTACAATTTTGAGAGGGATTTGAAAAGTTTCAATGGGAATGGGAAGAATTGGGACAAAAATTGGAAAATTTTTAAGGGACTTTGAAAAAATTTCAACTGGAATTTTAGCAATTTTTTGACGTGAAATTGTAAACATGTGGCCATGGATTTTGAAAATTCTAGAGAGAATTTTAAAAGCTTCAAGAGAATTTCAACTATTTTGAGAGGGATTTGAAAAGTTTCAATGGGAATGGGAAGAATTGGGACAAAATTGGAAATTTTTTAAGGGACTTTGAAAAAATTTCAACTGGAATTTTAGCAATTTTTTGACGTGAAATTGTAAACATGTGGACATGGATTTTGAAAATTCTAGAGAGAATTTTAAAAGCTTCAAGAGAATTTCAACAATTTTGAGAGGGATTTGAAAAGTTTCAATGGGAATGGGAAGAATTGGGACAAAAATTGGAAAATTTTTAAGGGACTTTGAAAAAATTTCAACTGGAATTTTAGCCATTTTGTTACATGAAATTGTAAACATGTGGCCATGGATTTTGAAAATTCTAGAGAGAATTTTAAAAGCTTCAAGAGAATTTCAACAATTTTGAGAGGGATTTGAAAAGTTTCAATGGGAATGGGAAGAATTGGGACAAAAATTGGAAAATTTTTAAGGGACTTTGAAAAAATTTCAACTGGAATTTTAGCCATTTTTTGACGTGAAATTGTAAACATGTGGCCATGGATTTTGAAAATTCTAGAGAGAATTTTAAAAGCTTCAAGAGAATTTCAACAATTTTGAGAGGGATTTGAAAAGTTTCAATGGGAATGGGAAGAATTGGGACAAAAATTGGAAAATTTTTAAGGGACTTTGACAAAATTTCCACTGGAATTTTAGCCATTTTTTGACGTGAAATTGTAAACATGTGGACATGGATTTTGAAAATTCTAGAGAGAATTTTAAAAGCTTCAAGAGAATTTCAACAATTTTGAGAGGGATTTGAAAAGTTTCAATGGGAATGGGAAGAATTGGGACAAAAATTGGAAAATTTTTAAGGGACTTTGAAAAAATTTCCACTGGAATTTTAGCATTTTTTTTACGTGAAATTGTAAACATGTGGACATGGATTTTGAAAATTCTAGAGAGAATTTTAAAAGGTTCAACAGAATTTCAACAATTTTGAGAGGGATTTGAAAAGTTTCAATGGGAATGGGAAGAATTGGGACAAAAATTGGAAAATTTTTAAGGGACTTTGAAAAAATTTCAACTGGAATTTTATCCATTTTTTGACGTGAAATTGTAAACATGTGGACATGGATTTTGAAAATTCTAGAGAGAATTTTAAAAGCTTCAAGAGAATTTCAACAATTTTGAGAGGGATTTGAAAAGTTTCAATGGGAATGGGAAGAATTGGGACAAAAATTGGAAAATTTTTAAGGGACTTTGAAAAAAATTCAACTGGAATTTTAGCCATTTTTTGACGTGAAATTGTAAACATGTGGCCATGGATTTTGAAAATTCTAGAGAGAATTTTAAAAGCTTCAAGAGAATTTCAACAATTTTGAGAGGGATTTGAAAAGTTTCAATGGGAATGGGAAGAATTGGGACAAAAATTGGAAAATTTTTAAGGGACTTTGAAAAAATTTCAACTGGAATTTTAGCAATTTTTTGACGTGAAATTGTAAACATGTGGACATGGATTTTGAAAATTCTAGAGAGAATTTTAAAAGCTTCAACAGAATTTCAACAATTTTGAGAGGAATTTGAAAAGTTTCAATGGGAATGGGAAGAATTGGGACAAAAATTGGAAAATTTTTAAGGGACTTTGAAAAAATTTCAACTGGAATTTTAGCCATTTTTTGACGTGAAATTGTAAACATGTGGCCATGGATTTTGAAAATTCTAGAGAGAATTTTAAAAGGTTCAACAGAATTTCAACAATTTTGAGAGGGATTTGAAAAGTTTCAATGGGAATGGGAAGAATTGGGACAAAAAATGGAAAATTTTTAAGGGACTTTGAAAAAATTTCAACTGGAATTTTAGCCATTTTTTGACGTGAAATTGTAAACATGTGGCCATGGATTTTGAAAATTCTAGAGAGAATTTTAAAAGCTTCAAGAGAATTTCAACAATTTTGAGAGGGATTTGAAAAGTTTCAATGGGAATGGGAAGAATTGGGACAAAAATTGGAAAATTTTTAAGGGACTTTGACAAAATTTCAACTGGAATTTTAGCCATTTTTTGACGTGAAATTGTAAACATGTGGACATGGATTTTGAAAATTCTAGAGAGAATTTTAAAAGCTTTAACAGAATTTCAACAATTTTGAGAGGGATTTGAAAAGTTTCAATGGGAATGGGAAGAATTGGGACAAAAATTGGAAAATTTTTAAGGGACTTTGAAAAAATTTCAACTGGAATTTTAGCCATTTTTTGACGTGAAATTGTAAACATGTGGACATGGATTTTGAAAATTCTAGAGAGAATTTTAAAAGCTTCAACAGAATTTCAACAATTTTGAGAGGGATTTGAAAAGTTTCAATGGGAATGGGAAGAATTGGGACAAAAATTGGAAAATTTTTACGGGACTTTGAAAAAATTTCAACTGGAATTTTAGCATTTTTTTTACGTGAAATTGTAAACATGTGGCCATGGATTTTGAAAATTCTAGAGAGAATTTTAAAAGCTTCAAGAGAATTTCAACAATTTTGAGAGGGATTTGAAAAGTTTCAATGGGAATGGGAAGAATTGGGACAAAAATTGGAAAATTTTTAAGGGACTTTGACAAAATTTCAACTGGAATTTTAGCCATTTTTTGACATGAAATTGTAAACATGTGGACATGGATTTTGAAAATTCTAGAGAGAATTTTAAAAGCTTTAACAGAATTTCAACAATTTTGAGAGGGATTTGAAAAGTTTCAATGGGAATGGGAAGAATTGGGAGAAAAATTGGAAAATTTTGAAGGGACTTGGAAAAAATTTCAACTGGAATTTTAGAAATTTTTTGACGTGAAATTGTAAACATGTGGACATGGATTTTGAAAATTCTAGAGAGAATTTTAAAAGCTTCAACAGAATTTCAACAATTTTGAGAGGAATTTGAAAAGTTTCAATGGGAATGGGAAGAATTGGGACAAAAATTGGAAAATTTTTAAGGGACTTTGAAAAAATTTCAACTGGAATTTTAGCAATTTTGTTATGTGAAATTGTAAACATGTGGCCATGGATTTTGAAAATTCTAGAGAGAATTTTAAAAGGTTCAACAGAATTTCAACAATTTTGAGAGGGATTTGAAAAGTTTCAATGGGAATGGGAAGAATTGGGACAAAAATTGGAAAATTTTTAAGGGACTTTGAAAAAATTTCAACTGGAATTTTATCCATTTTTTGACGTGAAATTGTAAACATGTGGCCATGGATTTTGAAAATTCTAGAGAGAATTTTAAAAGCTTCAAGAGAATTTCAACAATTTTGAGAGGGATTTGAAAAGTTTCAATGGGAATGGGAAGAATTGGGACAAAAATTGGAAAATTTTTAAGGGACTTTGAAAAAATTTCAACTGGAATTTTAGCCATTTTTTGACGTGAAATTGTAAACATGTGGCCAGGGATTTTGAAAATTCTAGAGAGAATTTTAAAAGCTTCAAGAGAATTTCAATCATTTTGAGAGGGATTTGAAAAGTTTCAATGGGAATGGGAAGAATTGGGACAAAAATTGGAAAATTTTTAAGGGACTTTGAAAAAATTTCAACTGGAATTTTAGCCATTTTTTGACGTGAAATTGTAAACATGTGGCCATGGATTTTGAAAATTCTAGAGAGAATTTTAAAAGCTTTAACAGAATTTCAACAATTTTGAGAGGGATTTGAAAAGTTTCAATGGGAATGGGAAGAATTGGGACAAAAATTGGAAAATTTTTAAGGGACTTTGAAAAAATTTCAACTGGAATTTTAGCCATTTTTTGACGTGAAATTGTAAACATGTGGACATGGATTTTGAAAATTCTAGAGAGAATTTTAAAAGCTTCAACAGAATTTCAACAATTTTGAGAGGAATTTGAAAAGTTTCAATGGGAATGGGAAGAATTGGGACAAAAATTGGAAAATTTTTAAGGGACTTTGAAAAAATTTCAACTGGAATTTTAGCCATTTTTTGACGTGAAATTGTAAACATGTGGCCATGGATTTTGAAAATTCTAGAGAGAATTTTAAAAGCTTCAAGAGAATTTCAACTATTTTGAGAGGGATTTGAAAAGTTTCAATGGGAATGGGAAGAATTGGGACAAAAATTGGAAAATTTTTAAGGGACTTGGAAAAAATTTCAACTGGAATTTTAGCAATTTTTTGACGTGAAATTGTAAACATGTGGACATGGATTTTGAAAATTCTAGAGAGAATTTTAAAAGCTTCAAGAGAATTTCAACAATTTTGAGAGGGATTTGAAAAGTTTCAATGGGAATGGGAAGAATTGGAACAAAAATTGGAAAATTTTTAAGGGACTTTGAAAAAATTTCAACTGGAATTTTAACAATTTTTTTATGTGAAATTGTAAACATGTGGCCATGGATTTTGAAAATTCTAGAGAGAATTTTAAAAGCTTCAAGAGAATTTCAACAATTTTGAGAGGGATTTGAAAAGTTTCAATGGGAATGGGAAGAATTGGGACAAAAATTGGAAATTTTTTAAGGGACTTTGAAAAAATTTCAACTGGAATTTTAGCCATTTTGTTACGTGAAATTGTAAACATGTGGACATGGATTTTGAAAATTCTAGAGAGAATTTTAAAAGCTTTAACAGAATTTCTACAATTCTGAAAGGGATTTGAAAAGTTTCAATGGGAATGGGAAGAATTGGGACAAAAATTGGAAAATTTTTAAGGGACTTTGAAAAAAATTCAACTGGAATTTTAGCCATTTTTTGACGTGAAATTGTAAACATGTGGACATGGATTTTGAAAATTCTAGAGAGAATTTTAAAAGCTTCAAGAGAATTTCAACAATTTTGAGAGGGATTTGAAAAGTTTCAATGGGAATGGGAAGAATTGGGACAAAAATTGGAAAATTTTTAAGGGACTTTGAAAAAATTTCAACTGGAATTTTAGCCATTTTTTGACGTGAAATTGTAAACATGTGGACATGGATTTTGAAAATTCTAGAGAGAATTTTAAAAGCTTCAAGAGAATTTCAACAATTTTGAGAGGGATTTGAAAAGTTTCAATGGGAATGGGAAGAATTGGGACAAAAATTGGAAAATTTTTAAGGGACTTTGAAAAAATTTCAACTGGAATTTTAGCCATTTTTTGACGTGAAATTGTAAACATGTGGACATGGATTTTGAAAATTCTAGAGAGAATTTTAAAAGGTTCAAGAGAATTTCAACAATTTTGAGAGGGATTTGAAAAGTTTCAATGGGAATGGGAAGAATTGGGACAAAAATTGGAAAATTTTTAAGGGACTTTGAAAAAATTTCAACTGGAATTTTAGCCATTTTTTGATGTGAAATTGTAAACATGTGGACATGGATTTTGAAAATTCTAGAGAGAATTTTAAAAGCTTTAACAGAATTTCTACAATTTTGAGAGGGATTTGAAAAGTTTCAATGGGAATGGGAAGAATTGGGACAAAAATTGGAAAATTTTTAAGGGACTTTGAAAAAATTTCAACTGGAATTTTAGCAATTTTTTGACGTGAAATTGTAAACATGTGGCCATGGATTTTGAAAATTCTAGAGAGAATTTTAAAAGCTTTAACAGAATTTCAACAATTTTGAGAGGGATTTGAAAAGTTTCAATGGGAATGGGAAGAATTGGGACAAAAATTGGAAAATTTTTAAGGGACTTGGAAAAAATTTCAACTGGAATTTTAGCAATTTTTTGACGTGAAATTGTAAACATGTGGACATGGATTTTGAAAATTCTAGAGAGAATTTTAAAAGCTTCAAGAGAATTTCAACAATTTTGAGAGGGATTTGAAAAGTTTCAATGGGAATGGGAAGAATTGGAACAAAAATTGGAAAATTTTTAAGGGACTTTGAAAAAATTTCAACTGGAATTTTTACAATTTTTTTATGTGAAATTGTAAACATGTGGCCATGGATTTTGAAAATTCTAGAGAGAATTTTAAAAGCTTCAAGAGAATTTCAACAATTTTGAGAGGGATTTGAAAAGTTTCAATGGGAATGGGAAGAATTGGGACAAAAATTGGAAATTTTTTAAGGGACTTTGAAAAAATTTCAACTGGAATTTTAGCCATTTTTTGACGTGAAATTGTAAACATGTGGCCATGGATTTTGAAAATTCTAGAGAGAATTTTAAAAGCTTTAACAGAATTTCTACAATTCTGAAAGGGATTTGAAAAGTTTCAATGGGAATGGGAAGAATTGGGACAAAAATTGGAAAATTTTTAAGGGACTTTGAAAAAATTTCAACTGGAATTTTAGCCATTTTTTGACGTGAAATTGTAAACATGTGGACATGGATTTTGAAAATTCTAGAGAGAATTTTAAAAGGTTCAACAGAATTTCAACAATTTTGAGAGGGATTTGAAAAGTTTCAATGGGAATGGGAAGAATTGGGACAAAAATTGGAAAATTTTTAAGGGACTTTGAAAAAATTTCAACTGGAATTTTAGCCATTTTTTGACGTGAAATTGTAAACATGTGGCCATGGATTTTGAAAATTCTAGAGAGAATTTTAAAAGCTTCAACAGAATTTCAACAATTTTGAGAGGAATTTGAAAAGTTTCAATGGGAATGGGAAGAATTGGGACAAAAATTGGAAAATTTTTAAGGGACTTTGAAAAAATTTCAACTGGAATTTTAGCAATTTTTTGACGTGAAATTGTAAACATGTGGCCATGGATTTTGAAAATTCTAGAGAGAATTTTAAAAGCTTCAAGAGAATTTCAACTATTTTGAGAGGGATTTGAAAAGTTTCAATGGGAATGGGAAGAATTGGGACAAAATTGGAAATTTTTTAAGGGACTTTGAAAAAATTTCAACTGGAATTTTAGCAATTTTTTGACGTGAAATTGTAAACATGTGGACATGGATTTTGAAAATTCTAGAGAGAATTTTAAAAGATTCAACAGAATTTCAACAATTTTGAGAGGGATTTGAAAAGTTTCAATGGGAATGGGAAGAATTGGGACAAAAATTGGAAAATTTTTAAGGGACTTGGAAAAAATTTCAACTGGAATTTTAGCCATTTTTTGACGTGAAATTGTAAACATGTGGCCATGGATTTTGAAAATTCTAGAGAGAATTTTAAAAGCTTCAAGAGAATTTCAACAATTTGGAGAGGGATTTGAAAAGTTTCAATGGGAATGGGAAGAATTGGAACAAAAATTGGAAAATTTTTAAGGGACTTTGAAAAAATTTCAACTGGAATTTTAACAATTTTTTGACGTGAAATTGTAAACATGTGGCCATGGATTTTGAAAATTCTAGAGAGAATTTTAAAAGCTTCAAGAGAATTTCAACAATTTTGAGAGGGATTTGAAAAGTTTCAATGGGAATGGGAAGAATTGGGACAAAAATTGGAAATTTTTTAAGGGACTTTGAAAAAATTTCAACTGGAATTTTAGCCATTTTGTTACGTGAAATTGTAAACATGTGGACATGGATTTTGAAAATTCTAGAGAGAATTTTAAAAGCTTTAACAGAATTTCTACAATTCTGAAAGGGATTTGAAAAGTTTCAATGGGAATGGGAAGAATTGGGACAAAAATTGGAAAATTTTTAAGGGACTTTGAAAAAATTTCAACTGGAATTTTAGCCATTTTTTGACGTGAAATTGTAAACATGTGGACATGGATTTTGAAAATTCTAGAGAGAATTTTAAAAGCTTCAAGAGAATTTCAACAATTTTGAGAGGGATTTGAAAAGTTTCAATGGGAATGGGAAGAATTGGGACAAAAATTGGAAAATTTTTAAGGGACTTTGAAAAAATTTCAACTGGAATTTTAGCCATTTTTTGACGTGAAATTGTAAACATGTGGACATGGATTTTGAAAATTCTAGAGAGAATTTTAAAAGCTTCAAGAGAATTTCAACAATTTGGAGAGGGATTTGAAAAGTTTCAATGGGAATGGGAAGAATTGGGACAAAAATTGGAAAATTTTTAAGGGACTTTGAAAAAATTTCAACTGGAATTTTAGCCATTTTTTGACGTGAAATTGTAAACATGTGGACATGGATTTTGAAAATTCTAGAGAGAATTTTAAAAGGTTCAACAGAATTTCAACAATTTGGAGAGGGATTTGAAAAGTTTCAATGGGAATGGGAAGAATTGGGACAAAAATTGGAAAACTTTTAAGGGACTTTGAAAAAATTTCAACTGGAATTTTAGCCATTTTTTGATGTGAAATTGTAAACATGTGGACATGGATTTTGAAAATTCTAGAGAGAATTTTAAAAGCTTTAACAGAATTTCTACAATTTTGAGAGGGATTTGAAAAGTTTCAATGGGAATGGGAAGAATTGGGACAAAAATTGGAAAATTTTTAAGGGACTTTGAAAAAATTTCAACTGGAATTTTAGCCATTTTTTGACGTGAAATTGTAAACATGTGGCCATGGATTTTGAAAATTCTAGAGAGAATTTTAAAAGCTTTAACAGAATTTCAACAATTTTGAGAGGGATTTGAAAAGTTTCAATGGGAATGGGAAGAATTGGGACAAAAATTGGAAAATTTTTAAGGGACTTTGAAAAAATTTCAACTGGAATTTTAGCCATTTTTTGACGTGAAATTGTAAACATGTGGACATGGATTTTGAAAATTCTAGAGAGAATTTTAAAAGCTTCAAGAGAATTTCAACAATTTTGAGAGGAATTTGAAAAGTTTCAATGGGAATGGGAAGAATTGGGACAAAAATTGGAAAATTTTTAAGGGACTTGGAAAAAATTTCAACTGGAATTTTAGCAATTTTTTGACGTGAAATTGTAAACATGTGGACATGGATTTTGAAAATTCTAGAGAGAATTTTAAAAGCTTCAAGAGAATTTCAACAATTTTGAGAGGGATTTGAAAAGTTTCAATGGGAATGGGAAGAATTGGAACAAAAATTGGAAAATTTTTAAGGGACTTTGAAAAAATTTCAACTGGAATTTTTACAATTTTTTTATGTGAAATTGTAAACATGTGGCCATGGATTTTGAAAATTCTAGAGAGAATTTTAAAAGCTTCAAGAGAATTTCAACAATTTTGAGAGGGATTTGAAAAGTTTCAATGGGAATGGGAAGAATTGGGACAAAAATTGGAAAATTTTTAAGGGACTTTGAAAAAATTTCAACTGGAATTTTAGCCATATTTTGACGTGAAATTGTAAACATGTGGACATGGATTTTGAAAATTCTAGAGAGAATTTTAAAAGCTTTAACAGAATTTCTACAATTCTGAAAGGGATTTGAAAAGTTTCAATGGGAATGGGAAGAATTGGGACAAAAATTGGAAAATTTTTAAGGGACTTTGAAAAAATTTCAACTGGAATTTTAGCAATTTTTTGACGTGAAATTGTAAACATGTGGACATGGATTTTGAAAATTCTAGAGAGAATTTTAAAAGCTTCAAGAGAATTTCAACTATTTTGAGAGGGATTTGAAAAGTTTCAATGGGAATGGGAAGAATTGGGACAAAAATTGGAAATTTTTTAAGGGACTTTGAAAAAATTTCAACTGGAATTTTAGCCATTTTGTTACGTGAAATTGTAAACATGTGGACATGGATTTTGAAAATTCTAGAGAGAATTTTAAAAGCTTTAACAGAATTTCTACAATTCTGAAAGGGATTTGAAAAGTTTCAATGGGAATGGGAAGAATTGGGACAAAAATTGGAAAATTTTTAAGGGACTTTGAAAAAATTTCAACTGGAATTTTAGCCATTTTTTGACGTGAAATTGTAAACATGTGGACATGGATTTCGAAAATTCTAGAGAGAATTTTAAAAGCTTCAAGAGAATTTCAACAATTTTGAGAGGGATTTGAAAAGTTTCAATGGGAATGGGAAGAATTGGGACAAAAATTGGAAAATTTTTAAGGGACTTTGAAAAAATTTCAACTGGAATTTTAGCCATTTTTTGACGTGAAATTGTAAACATGTGGACATGGATTTTGAAAATTCTAGAGAGAATTTTAAAAGCTTCAACAGAATTTCAACAATTTTGAGAGGGATTTGAAAAGTTTCAATGGGAATGGGAAGAATTGGGACAAAAATTGGAAAATTTTTAAGGGACTTTGAAAAAATTTCAACTGGAATTTTAGCCATTTTTTGATGTGAAATTGTAAACATGTGGACATGGATTTTGAAAATTCTAGAGAGAATTTTAAAAGCTTTAACAGAATTTCTACAATTTTGAGAGGGATTTTAAAAGTTTCAATGGGAATGGGAAGAATTGGGACAAAAATTGGAAAATTTTTAAGGGACTTTGAAAAAATTTCAACTGGAATTTTAGCCATTTTTTGACGTGAAATTGTAAACATGTGGCCATGGATTTTGAAAATTCTAGAGAGAATTTTAAAAGCTTTAACAGAATTTCAACAATTTTGAGAGGGATTTGAAAAGTTTCAATGGGAATGGGAAGAATTGGGACAAAAATTGGAAAATTTTTAAGGGACTTTGAAAAAATTTCAACTGGAATTTTAGCCATTTTTTGACGTGAAATTGTAAACATGTGGACATGGATTTTGAAAATTCTAGAGAGAATTTTAAAAGCTTCAAGAGAATTTCAACAATTTTGAGAGGAATTTGAAAAGTTTCAATGGGAATGGGAAGAATTGGGACAAAAATTGGAAAATTTTTAAGGGACTTGGAAAAAATTTCAACTGGAATTTTAGCAATTTTTTGACGTGAAATTGTAAACATGTGGACATGGATTTTGAAAATTCTAGAGAGAATTTTAAAAGCTTCAAGAGAATTTCAACAATTTTGAGAGGGATTTGAAAAGTTTCAATGGGAATGGGAAGAATTGGAACAAAAATTGGAAAATTTTTAAGGGACTTTGAAAAAATTTCAACTGGAATTTTTACAATTTTTTTATGTGAAATTGTAAACATGTGGCCATGGATTTTGAAAATTCTAGAGAGAATTTTAAAAGCTTTAACAGAATTTCTACAATTCTGAAAGGGATTTGAAAAGTTTCAATGGGAATGGGAAGAATTGGGACAAAAATTGGAAAATTTTTAAGGGACTTTGAAAAAATTTCAACTGGAATTTTAGCCATTTTTTGACGTGAAATTGTAAACATGTGGACATGGATTTTGAAAATTCTAGAGAGAATTTTAAAAGCTTCAACAGAATTTCAACAATTTTGAGAGGGATTTGAAAAGTTTCAATGGGAATGGGAAGAATTGGGACAAAAATTGGAAAATTTTTAAGGGACTTTGAAAAAATTTCAACTGGAATTTTAGCCATTTTTTGACGTGAAATTGTAAACATGTGGACATGGATTTTGAAAATTCTAGAGAGAATTTTAAAAGCTTCAACAGAATTTCTACAATTTTGAGAGGGATTTGAAAAGTTTCAATGGGAATGGGAAGAATTGGGACAAAAATTGGAAAATTTTTAAGGGACTTTGAAAAAATTTCAACTGGAATTTTAGCAATTTTTTGACGTGAAATTGTAAACATGTGGCCATGGATTTTGAAAATTCTAGAGAGAATTTTAAAAGCTTCAACAGAATTTCAACAATTTTGAGAGGGATTTGAAAAGTTTCAATGGGAATGGGAAGAATTGGGACAAAAATTGGAAATTTTTTAAGGGACTTTGAAAAAATTTGAACTGGAATTTTAGCCATTTTTTTACGTGAAATTGTAAACATGTGGACATGGATTTTGAAAATTCTAGAGAGAATTTTAAAAGCTTTAACAGAATTTCTACAATTCTGAAAGGGATTTGAAAAGTTTCAATGGGAATGAGAAGAATTGGGACAAAAATTGGAAAATTTTTAAGGGACTTTGAAAAAATTTCAACTGGAATTTTAACAATTTTTTTATGTGAAATTGTAAACATGTGGCCATGGATTTTGAAAATTCTAGAGAGAATCTTAAAAGCTTCAGGAGAATCTCAACAATTTTGAGAGGGATTTGAAAAGTTTCAATGGGAATGGGAAGAATTGGGACAAAAATTGGAAATTTTTTAAGGGACTTTGAAAAAATTTCAACTGGAATTTTAGCCATTTTTTTACGTGAAATTGTAAACATGTGGCCATGGATTTTGAAAATTCTAGAGAGAATTTTAAAAGCTTTAACAGAATTTCTACAATTCTGAAAGGGATTTGAAAAGTTTCAATGGGAATGGGAAGAATTGGGACAAAAATTGGAAAATTTTTAAGGGACTTTGAAAAAATTTCAACTGGAATTTTAGCCATTTTTTGACGTGAAATTGTAAACATGTGGCCATGGATTTTGAAAATTCTAGAGAGAATTTTAAAAGCTTCAACAGAATTTCAACAATTTGGAGAGGGATTTGAAAAGTTTCAATGGGAATGGGAAGAATTGGGACAAAAATTGGAACATTTTTAAGGGACTTTGAAAAAATTTCAACTGGAATTTTAGCCATTTTTTGACGTGAAATTGTAAACATGTGGACATGGATTTTGAAAATTCTAGAGAGAATTTTAAAAGCTTCAACAGAATTTCAACAATTTTGAGAGGGATTTGAAAAGTTTCAATGGGAATGGGAAGAATTGGGACAAAAATTGGAAAATTTTTAAGGGACTTTGAAAAAATTTCAACTGGAATTTTAGCAATTTTTTGACGTGAAATTGTAAACATGTGGACATGGATTTTGAAAATTCTAGAGAGAATTTTAAAAGCTTCAACAGAATTTCAACAATTTTGAGAGGGATTTGAAAAGTTTCAATGGGAATGGGAAGAATTGGGACAAAAAATGGAAATTTTTTAAGGGACTTTGAAAAAATTTCAACTGGAATTTTAGCCATTTTTTTACGTGAAATTGTAAACATGTGGACATGGATTTTGAAAATTCTAGAGAGAATTTTAAAAGCTTTAACAGAATTTCTACAATTCTGAAAGGGATTTGAAAAGTTTCAATGGGAATGGGAAGAATTGGGACAAAAATTGGAAAATTTTTAAGGGACTTTGAAAAAATTTCAACTGGAATTTTAACAATTTTTTTATGTGAAATTGTAAACATGTGGACATGGATTTTGAAAATTCTAGAGAGAATTTTAAAAGCTTCAACAGAATTTCAACAATTTTGAGAGGGATTTGAAAAGTTTCAATGGGAATGGGAAGAATTGGGACAAAAATTGGAAAATTTTTAAGGGACTTTGAAAAAATTTCAACTGGAATTTTAGCCATTTTTTTACGTGAAATTGTAAACATGTGGACATGGATTTTGAAAATTCTAGAGAGAATTTTAAAAGCTTTAACAGAATTTCTACAATTCTGAAAGGGATTTGAAAAGTTTCAATGGGAATGGGAAGAATTGGGACAAAAATTGGAAAATTTTTAAGGGACTTTGAAAAAATTTCAACTGGAATTTTAGCCATTTTTTGACGTGAAATTGTAAACATGTGGCCATGGATTTTGAAAATTCTAGAGAGAATTTTAAAAGCTTCAAGAGAATTTCAACAATTTGGAGAGGGATTTGAAAAGTTTCAATGGGAATGGGAAGAATTGGGACAAAAATTGGAAAATTTTTAAGGGACTTTGAAAAAATTTCAACTGGAATTTTAGCCATTTTTTGACGTGAAATTGTAAACATGTGGCCATGGATTTTGAAAATTCTAGAGAGAATTTTAAAAGCTTTAACAGAATTTCTACAATTCTGAAAGGGATTTGAAAAGTTTCAATGGGAATGGGAAGAATTGGGACAAAAATTGGAAAATTTTTAAGGGACTTTGAAAAAATTTCCACTGGAATTTTAGCCATTTTTTGACGTGAAATTGTAAACATGTGGCCATGGATTTTGAAAATTCTAGAGAGAATTTTAAAAGCTTCAAGAGAATTTCAACAATTTTGAGAGGGATTTGAAAAGTTTCAATGGGAATGGGAAGAATTGGGACAAAAATTGGAAAATTTTTAAGGGACTTTGAAAAAATTTCAACTGGAATTTTACCATTTTTTTGACGTGAAATTGTAAACATGTGGCCATGGATTTTGAAAATTCTAGAGAGAATTTTAAAAGCTTCAACAGAATTTCAACAATTTTGAGAGGGATTTGAAAAGTTTCAATGGGAATGGGAAGAATTGGGACAAAAATTGGAAATTTTTTAAGGGACTTTGAAAAAATTTCAACTGGAATTTTAGCCATTTTTTTACGTGAAATTGTAAACATGTGGACATGGATTTTGAAAATTCTAGAGAGAATTTTAAAAGCTTTAACAGAATTTCTACAATTCTGAAAGGGATTTGAAAAGTTTCAATGGGAATGGGAAGAATTGGGACAAAAATTGGAAAATTTTTAAGGGACTTTGAAAAAATTTCAACTGGAATTTTAACAATTTTTTTATGTGAAATTGTAAACATGTGGCCATGGATTTTGAAAATTCTAGAGAGAATTTTAAAAGCTTCAAGAGAATCTCAACAATTTTGAGAGGGATTTGAAAAGTTTCAATGGGAATGGGAAGAATTGGGACAAAAATTGGAAATTTTTTAAGGGACTTTGAAAAAATTTCAACTGGAATTTTAGCCATTTTTTTACGTGAAATTGTAAACATGTGGACATGGATTTTGAAAATTCTAGAGAGAATTTTAAAAGCTTTAACAGAATTTCTACAATTCTGAAAGGGATTTGAAAAGTTTCAATGGGAATGGGAAGAATTGGGACAAAAATTGGAAAATTTTTAAGGGACTTTGAAAAAATTTCAACTGGAATTTTAGCCATTTTTTGACGTGAAATTGTAAACATGTGGACATGGATTTTGAAAATTCTAGAGAGAATTTTAAAAGCTTCAAGAGAATTTCAACAATTTTGAGAGGGATTTGAAAAGTTTCAATGGGAATGGGAAGAATTGGGACAAAAATTGGAAATTTTTAAGGGACTTTGAAAAAATTTCAACTGGAATTTTAGCAATTTTTTGACGTGAAATTGTAAACATGTGGCCATGGATTTTGAAAATTCTAGAGAGAATTTTAAAAGCTTCAAGAGAATTTCAACAATTTTGAGAGGGATTTGAAAAGTTTCAATGGGAATGGGAAGAATTGGGACAAAAATTGGAAAATTTTTAAGGGACTTTGAAAAAATTTCAACTGGAATTTTAGCCATTTTTTTACGTGAAATTGTAAACATGTGGACATGGATTTTGAAAATTCTAGAGAGAATTTTAAAAGCTTTAACAGAATTTCTACAATTCTGAAAGGGATTTGAAAAGTTTCAATGGGAATGGGAAGAATTGGGACAAAAATTGGAAAATTTTTAAGGGACTTTGAAAAAATTTCAACTGGAATTTTAACAATTTTTTTTATGTGAAATTGTAAACATGTGGACATGGATTTTGAAAATTCTAGAGAGAATTTTAAAAGCTTCAAGAGAATTTCAACAATTTTGAGAGGGATTTGAAAAGTTTCAATGGGAATGGGAAGAATTGGGACAAAAATTGGAACATTTTTAAGGGACTTTGAAAAAATTTCAACTGGAATTTTAGCCATTTTTTGACGTGAAATTGTAAACATGTGGACATGGATTTTGAAAATTCTAGAGAGAATTTTAAAAGCTTCAACAGAATTTCAACAATTTTGAGAGGGATTTGAAAAGTTTCAATGGGAATGGGAAGAATTGGGACAAAAATTGGAAAATTTTTAAGGGACTTTGAAAAAATTTCAACTGGAATTTTAGCAATTTTTTGACGTGAAATTGTAAACATGTGGACATGGATTTTGAAAATTCTAGAGAGAATTTTAAAAGCTTCAACAGAATTTCAACAATTTTGAGAGGGATTTGAAAAGTTTCAATGGGAATGGGAAGAATTGGGACAAAAATTGGAAATTTTTTAAGGGACTTTGAAAAAATTTCAACTGGAATTTTAGCCATTTTTTTACGTGAAATTGTAAACATGTGGACATGGATTTTGAAAATTCTAGAGAGAATTTTAAAAGCTTTAACAGAATTTCTACAATTCTGAAAGGGATTTGAAAAGTTTCAATGGGAATGGGAAGAATTGGGACAAAAATTGGAAAATTTTTAAGGGACTTTGAAAAAATTTCAACTGGAATTTTAACAATTTTTTTATGTGAAATTGTAAACATGTGGACATGGATTTTGAAAATTCTAGAGAGAATTTTAAAAGCTTCAAGAGAATTTCAACAATTTTGAGAGGGATTTGAAAAGTTTCAATGGGAATGGGAAGAATTGGGACAAAAATTGGAAAATTTTTAAGGGACTTTGAAAAAATTTCAACTGGAATTTTAGCCATTTTTTTACGTGAAATTGTAAACATGTGGACATGGATTTTGAAAATTCTAGAGAGAATTTTAAAAGCTTTAACAGAATTTCTACAATTCTGAAAGGGATTTGAAAAGTTTCAATGGGAATGGGAAGAATTGGGACAAAAATTGGAAAATTTTTAAGGGACTTTGAAAAAATTTCAACTGGAATTTTAGCCATTTTTTTATGTGAAATTGTAAACATGTGGACATGGATTTTGAAAATTCTAGAGAGAATTTTAAAAGCTTCAACAGAATTTCAACAATTTGGAGAGGGATTTGAAAAGTTTCAATGGGAATGGGAAGAATTGGGACAAAAATTGGAAAATTTTTAAGGGACTTTGAAAAAATTTCAACTGGAATTTTAGCCATTTTTTTACGTGAAATTGTAAACATGTGGACATGGATTTTGAAAATTCTAGAGAGAATTTTAAAAGCTTTAACAGAATTTCTACAATTCTGAAAGGGATTTGAAAAGTTTCAATGGGAATGGGAAGAATTGGGACAAAAATTGGAAAATTTTTAAGGGACTTAGAAAAAATTTCAACTGGAATTTTAGCCATTTTTTGACATGAAATTGTAAACATGTGGACATGGATTTTGAAAATTCTAGAGAGAATTTTAAAAGCTTCAACAGAATTTCAACAATTTGGAGAGGGATTTGAAAAGTTTCAATGGGAATGGGAAGAATTGGGACAAAAATTGGAAAATTTTTAAGGGACTTTGAAAAAATTTCAACTGGAATTTTAGCCATTTTTTGACGTGAAATTGTAAACATGTGGCCATGGATTTTGAAAATTCTAGAGAGAATTTTAAAAGCTTCAAGAGAATTTCAACAATTTTGAGAGGGATTTGAAAAGTTTCAATGGGAATGGGAAGAATTGGGACAAAAATTGGAAAATTTTTAAGGGACTTTGAAAAAATTTCAACTGGAATTTTAGCAATTTTTTGACGTGAAATTGTAAACATGTGGCCATGGATTTTGAAAATTCTAGAGAGAATTTTAAAAGCTTCAACAGAATTTCAACAATTTTGAGAGGGATTTGAAAAGTTTCAATGGGAATGGGAAGAATTGGGACAAAAATTGGAAATTTTTTAAGGGACTTTGAAAAAATTTCAACTGGAATTTTAGCCATTTTTTTACGTGAAATTGTAAACATGTGGACATGGATTTTGAAAATTCTAGAGAGAATTTTAAAAGCTTTAACAGAATTTCTACAATTCTGAAAGGGATTTGAAAAGTTTCAATGGGAATGGGAAGAATTGGGACAAAAATTGGAAAATTTTTAAGGGACTTTGAAAAAATTTCAACTGGAATTTTAACAATTTTTTTATGTGAAATTGTAAACATGTGGCCATGGATTTTGAAAATTCTAGAGAGAATTTTAAAAGCTTCAAGAGAATCTCAACAATTTTGAGAGGGATTTGAAAAGTTTCAATGGGAATGGGAAGAATTGGGACAAAAATTGGAAATTTTTTAAGGGACTTTGAAAAAATTTCAACTGGAATTTTAGCCATTTTTTTACGTGAAATTGTAAACATGTGGACATGGATTTTGAAAATTCTAGAGAGAATTTTAAAAGCTTTAACAGAATTTCTACAATTCTGAAAGGGATTTGAAAAGTTTCAATGGGAATGGGAAGAATTGGGACAAAAATTGGAAAATTTTTAAGGGACTTTGAAAAAATTTCAACTGGAATTTTAGCCATTTTTTGACGTGAAATTGTAAACATGTGGACATGGATTTTGAAAATTCTAGAGAGAATTTTAAAAGCTTCAACAGAATTTCAACAATTTGGAGAGGGATTTGAAAAGTTTCATTGGGAATGGGAAGAATTGTGACAAAAATTGGAAAATTTTTAAGGGACTTTGAAAAAATTTCAACTGGAATTTTAGCCATTTTTTGACGTGAAATTGTAAACATGTGGACATGGATTTTGAAAATTCTAGAGAGAATTTTAAAAGCTTCAAGAGAATTTCAACAATTTTGAGAGGGATTTGAAAAGTTTCAATGGGAATGGGAAGAATTGGGACAAAAATTGGAAATTTTTAAGGGACTTTGAAAAAATTTCAACTGGAATTTTAGCAATTTTTTGACGTGAAATTGTAAACATGTGGCCATGGATTTTGAAAATTCTAGAGAGAATTTTAAAAGCTTCAACAGAATTTCAACAATTTGGAGAGGGATTTGAAAAGTTTCAATGGGAATGGGAAGAATTGGGACAAAAATTGGAAAATTTTTAAGGGACTTTGAAAAAATTTCAACTGGAATTTTAGCCATTTTTTTACGTGAAATTGTAAACATGTGGACATGGATTTTGAAAATTCTAGAGAGAATTTTAAAAGCTTTAACAGAATTTCTACAATTCTGAAAGGGATTTGAAAAGTTTCAATGGGAATGGGAAGAATTGGGACAAAAATTGGAAAATTTTTAAGGGACTTTGAAAAAATTTCAACTGGAATTTTAACAATTTTTTTTATGTGAAATTGTAAACATGTGGACATGGATTTTGAAAATTCTAGAGAGAATTTTAAAAGCTTCAACAGAATTTCAACAATTTTGAGAGGGATTTGAAAAGTTTCAATGGGAATGGGAAGAATTGGGACAAAAATTGAAAATTTTTAAGGGACTTTGAAAAAATTTCAACTGGAATTTTAGCCATTTTTTTACGTGAAATTGTAAACATGTGGACATGGATTTTGAAAATTCTAGAGAGAATTTTAAAAGCTTCAAGAGAATTTCAACAATTTTGAGAGGGATTTGAAAAGTTTCAATGGGAATGGGAAGAATTGGGACAAAAATTGGAAAATTTTTAAGGGACCTTGAAAAAATTTCAACTGGAATTTTAGCCATTTTTTGACGTGAAATTGTAAACATGTGGACATGGATTTTGAAAATTCTAGAGAGAATTTTAAAAGCTTCAAGAGAATTTCAACAATTTTGAGAGGGATTTGAAAAGTTTCAATGGGAATGGGAAGAATTGGGACAAAAATTGGAAAAATTATGGGACTTTGAAAAAATTTCAACTGGAATTTTAGCAATTTTTTGACGTGAAATTGTAAACATGTGGCCATGGATTTTGAAAATTCTAGAGAGAATTTTAAAAGCTTCAACAGAATTTCAACAATTTTGAGAGGGATTTGAAAAGTTTCAATGGGAATGGGAAGAATTGGGACAAAAATTGGAAATTTTTAAGGGACTTTGAAAAAATTTCAACTGGAATTTTAGCAATTTTTTGATGTGAAATTGTAAACATGTGGCCATGGATTTTGAAAATTCTAGAGAGAATTTTAAAAGCTTCAACAGAATTTCAACAATTTTGAGAGGGATTTGAAAAGTTTCAATGGGAATGGGAAGAATTGGGACAAAAATTGGAAATTTTTTAAGGGACTTTGAAAAAATTTCAACTGGAATTTTAGCCATTTTTTTACGTGAAATTGTAAACATGTGGACATGGATTTTGAAAATTCTAGAGAGAATTTTAAAAGCTTTAACAGAATTTCTACAATTCTGAAAGGGATTTGAAAAGTTTCAATGGGAATGGGAAGAATTGGGACAAAAATTGGAAAATTTTTAAGGGACTTTGAAAAAAATTTCAACTGGAAATTTACCAATTTTTTGACGTGAAATTGTAAACATGTGGACATGGATTTTGAAAATTCTAGAGAGAATTTTAAAAGCTTCAACAGAATTTCAACAATTTGGAGAGGGATTTGAAAAGTTTCAATGGGAATGGGAAGAATTGGGACAAAAATTGGAAAATTTTTAAGGGACTTTGAAAAAATTTCAACTGGAATTTTAGCCATTTTTTGACATGAAATTGTAAACATGTGGCCATGGATTTTGAAAATTCTAGAGAGAATTTTAAAAGCTTCAAGAGAATTTCAACAATTTTGAGAGGGATTTGAAAAGTTTCAATGGGAATGGGAAGAATTGGGACAAAAATTGGAAAATTTTAAGGGACTTTGAAAAAATTTCAACTGGAATTTTAGCCATTTTTTGACGTGAAATTGTAAACATGTGGCCATGGATTTTGAAAATTCTAGAGAGAATTTTAAAAGCTTCAAGAGAATTTCAACTATTTTGAGAGGGATTTGAAAAGTTTCAATGGGAATGGGAAGAATTGGGACAAAAATTGGAAAATTTTTAAGGGACTTTGAAAAAATTTCAACTGGAATTTTAGCATTTTTTTTTACGTGAAATTGTAAACATGTTGAAGTGCATTTTGAAAATTCTAGAGAGAATTTTAAAAGCTTCAAGAGAATCTCAACAATTTTGAGAGGGATTTGAAAAGTTTCAATGGGAATGGGAAGAATTGGGACAAAAATTGGAAAATTTTTAAGGGACTTTGAAAAAATTTCACTGGAATTTTAGCAATTTTTTTATGTGAAATTGTAAACATGTGGACATGGATTTTGAAAATTCTAGAGAGAATTTTAAAAGCTTCAACAGAATTTCAACAATTTGGAGAGGGATTTGAAAAGTTTCAATGGGAATGGGAAGAATTGGGACAAAAATTGGAAAATTTTTAAGGGACTTTGAAAAAATTTCAACTGGAATTTTAGCCATTTTTTTACGTGAAATTGTAAACATGTGGACATGGATTTTGAAAATTCTAGAGAGAATTTTAAAAGCTTTAACAGAATTTCTACAATTCTGAAAGGGATTTGAAAAGTTTCAATGGGAATGGGAAGAATTGGGACAAAAATTGGAAAATTTTTAAGGGACTTTGAAAAAATTTCAACTGGAATTTTAGCCATTTTTTGACATGAAATTGTAAACATGTGGACATGGATTTTGAAAATTCTAGAGAGAATTTTAAAAGCTTCAACAGAATTTCAACAATTTGGAGAGGGATTTGAAAAGTTTCAATGGGAATGGGAAGAATTGGGACAAAAATTGGAAAATTTTTAAGGGACTTTGAAAAAATTTCAACTGGAATTTTAGCCATTTTTTGACGTGAAATTGTAAACATGTGGCCATGGATTTTGAAAATTCTAGAGAGAATTTTAAAAGCTTCAAGAGAATTTCAACAATTTTGAGAGGGATTTGAAAAGTTTCAATGGGAATGGGAAGAATTGGGACAAAAATTGGAAAATTTTTAAGGGACTTTGAAAAAATTTCAACTGGAATTTTAGCCATTTTTTGACGTGAAATTGTAAACATGTGGCCATGGATTTTGAAAATTCTAGAGAGAATTTTAAAAGCTTCAACAGAATTTCAACAATTTTGAGAGGGATTTGAAAAGTTTCAATGGGAATGGGAAGAATTGGGACAAAAATTGGAAATTTTTTAAGGGACTTTGAAAAAATTTCAACTGGAATTTTAGCCATTTTTTTACGTGAAATTGTAAACATGTGGACATGGATTTTGAAAATTCTAGAGAGAATTTTAAAAGCTTTAACAGAATTTCTACAATTCTGAAAGGGATTTGAAAAGTTTCAATGGGAATGGGAAGAATTGGGACAAAAATTGGAAAATTTTTAAGGGACTTTGAAAAAATTTCAACTGGAATTTTAACAATTTTTTTATGTGAAATTGTAAACATGTGGCCATGGATTTTGAAAATTCTAGAGAGAATTTTAAAAGCTTCAAGAGAATCTCAACAATTTTGAGAGGGATTTGAAAAGTTTCAATGGGAATGGGAAGAATTGGGACAAAAATTGGAAATTTTTTAAGGGACTTTGAAAAAATTTCAACTGGAATTTTAGCCATTTTTTTACGTGAAATTGTAAACATGTGGACATGGATTTTGAAAATTCTAGAGAGAATTTTAAAAGCTTCAAGAGAATTTCAACAATTTTGAGAGGGATTTGAAAAGTTTCAATGGGAATGGGAAGAATTGGGACAAAAATTGGAAAATTTTTAAGGGACCTTGAAAAAATTTCAACTGGAATTTTAGCCATTTTTTGACGTGAAATTGTAAACATGTGGACATGGATTTTGAAAATTCTAGAGAGAATTTTAAAAGCTTCAAGAGAATTTCAACAATTTTGAGAGGGATTTGAAAAGTTTCAATGGGAATGGGAAGAATTGGGACAAAAATTGGAAAATTTTGAAGGGACTTTGAAAAAATTTCAACTGGAATTTTAGCAATTTTTTGACGTGAAATTGTAAACATGTGGCCATGGATTTTGAAAATTCTAGAGAGAATTTTAAAAGCTTCAACAGAATTTCAACAATTTTGAGAGGGATTTGAAAAGTTTCAATGGGAATGGGAAGAATTGGGACAAAAATTGGAAATTTTTAAGGGACTTTGAAAAAATTTCAACTGGAATTTTAGCAATTTTTTGATGTGAAATTGTAAACATGTGGCCATGGATTTTGAAAATTCTAGAGAGAATTTTAAAAGCTTCAACAGAATTTCAACAATTTTGAGAGGGATTTGAAAAGTTTCAATGGGAATGGGAAGAATTGGGACAAAAATTGGAAATTTTTTAAGGGACTTTGAAAAAATTTCAACTGGAATTTTAGCCATTTTTTTACGTGAAATTGTAAACATGTGGACATGGATTTTGAAAATTCTAGAGAGAATTTTAAAAGCTTTAACAGAATTTCTACAATTCTGAAAGGGATTTGAAAAGTTTCAATGGGAATGGGAAGAATTGGGACAAAAATTGGAAAATTTTTAAGGGACTTTGAAAAAATTTCAACTGGAATTTTAGCATTTTTTTTTACGTGAAATTGTAAACATGTTGAAGTGCATTTTGAAAATTCTAGAGAGAATTTTAAAAGCTTCAAGAGAATCTCAACAATTTTGAGAGGGATTTGAAAAGTTTCAATGGGAATGGGAAGAATTGGGACAAAAATTGGAAAATTTTTAAGGGACTTTGAAAAAATTTCACTGGAATTTTAGCAATTTTTTGACGTGAAATTGTAAACATGTGGACATGGATTTTGAAAATTCTAGAGAGAATTTTAAAAGCTTCAAGAGAATTTCAACTATTTTGAGAGGGATTTGAAAAGTTTCAATGGGAATGGGAAGAATTGGGACAAAAATTGGAAATTTTTTAAGGGACTTTGAAAAAATTTCAACTGGAATTTTAGCCATTTTTTGACGTGAAATTGTAAACATGTGGACATGGATTTTGAAAATTCTAGAGAGAATTTTAAAAGCTTCAAGAGAATTTCAACAATTTTGAGAGGGATTTGAAAAGTTTCAATGGGAATGGGAAGAATTGGGACAAAAATTGGAAAACTTTTAAGGGACTTTGAAAAAATTTCAACTGGAATTTTAGCAATTTTTTGACGTGAAATTGTAAACATGTGGCCATGTATTTTGAAAATTCTAGAGAGAATTTTAAAAGCTTCAAGAGAATTTCAACAATTTTGAGAGGGATTTGAAAAGTTTCAATGGGAATGGGAAGAATTGGGACAAAAATTGGAAAATTTTTAAGGGACTTTGAAAAAATTTCAACTGGAATTTTAGCCATTTTTTGACGTGAAATTGTAAACATGTGGCCATGGATTTTGAAAATTCTAGAGAGAATTTTAAAAGCTTCAACAGAATTTCAACAATTTTGAGAGGGATTTGAAAAGTTTCAATGGGAATGGGAAGAATTGGGACAAAAATTGGAAAATTTTAAGGGACTTTGAAAAAATTTCAACTGGAATTTTAGCAATTTTTTGACGTGAAATTGTAAACATGTGGCCATGGATTTTGAAAATTCTAGAGAGAATTTTAAAAGCTTCAAGAGAATTTCAACAATTTTGAGAGGGATTTGAAAAGTTTCAATGGGAATGGGAAGAATTGGGACAAAAATTGGAAAATTTTTAAGGGACTTTGAAAAAATTTCAACTGGAATTTTAGCCATTTTTTGACGTGAAATTGTAAACATGTGGCCATGGATTTTGAAAATTCTAGAGAGAATTTTAAAACCTTCAACAGAATTTCAACAATTTTGAGAGGAATTTGAAAAGTTTCAATGGGAATGGGAAGAATTGGGACAAAAATTGGAAAATTTTTAAGGGACTTTGAAAAAATTTCAACTGGAATTTTAGCAATTTTTTGACGTGAAATTGTAAACATGTGGACATGGATTTTGAAAATTCTAGAGAGAATTTTAAAAGCTTCAAGAGAATTTCAACAATTTTGAGAGGGATTTGAAAAGTTTCAATGGGAATGGGAAGAATTGGGACAAAAATTGGAAAATTTTTAAGGGACTTTGAAAAAATTTCACTGGAATTTTAGCAATTTTTTGACGTGAAATTGTAAACATGTGGCCATGGATTTTGAAAATTCTAGAGAGAATTTTAAAAGCTTCAAGAGAATTTCAACAATTTTGAGAGGGATTTGAAAAGTTTCAATGGGAATGGGAAGAATTGGGACAAAAATTGGAAAATTTTTAAGGGACTTTGAAAAAATTTCAACTGGAATTTTAGCCATTTTTTGACGTGAAATTGTAAACATGTGGCCATGGATTTTGAAAATTCTAGAGAGAATTTTAAAAGCTTCAAGAGAATTTCAACAATTTTGAGAGGGATTTGAAAAGTTTCAATGGGAATGGGAAGAATTGGGACAAAAATTGGAAAACTTTTAAGGGACTTTGAAAAAATTTCAACTGGAATTTTAGCAATTTTTTGACGTGAAATTGTAAACATGTGGACATGGATTTTGAAAATTCTAGAGAGAATTTTAAAAGCTTCAAGAGAATTTCAACAATTTTGAGAGGGATTTGAAAAGTTTCAATGGGAATGGGAAGAATTGGGACAAAAATTGGAAAAATTTTAAGGGACTTTGAAAAAATTTCAACTGGAATTTTAGCCATTTTTTGACGTGAAATTGTAAACATGTGGCCATGGATTTTGAAAATTCTAGAGAGAATTTTAAAAGCTTCAACAGAATTTCAACAATTTTGAGAGGGATTTGAAAAGTTTCAATGGGAATGGGAAGAATTGGGACAAAAATTGGAAAACTTTTAAGGGACTTTGAAAAAATTTCAACTGGAATTTTAGCCATTTTTTTACGTGATATTGTAAACATGTGGCCATGGATTTTGAAAATTCTAGAGAGAATTTTAAAAGCTTCAAGAGAATTTCAACAATTTTGAGAGGGATTTGAAAAGTTTCAATGGGAATGGGAAGAATTGGGACAAAAATTGGAAAATTTTTAAGGGACTTTGAAAAAATTTCAACTGGAATTTTAGCAATTTTTTGACGTGAAATTGTAAACATGTGGCCATGGATTTTGAAAATTCTAGAGAGAATTTTAAAAGCTTCAAGAGAATTTCAACAATTTTGAGAGGGATTTGAAAAGTTTCAATGGGAATGGGAAGAATTGGGACAAAAATTGGAAAAATTTTAAGGGACTTTGAAAAAATTTCAACTGGAATTTTAGCCATTTTTTGACGTGAAATTGTAAACATGTGGCCATGGATTTTGAAAATTCTAGAGAGAATTTTAAAAGCTTCAACAGAATTTCAACAATTTTGAGAGGGATTTGAAAAGTTTCAATGGGAATGGGAAGAATTGGGACAAAAATTGGAAAACTTTTAAGGGACTTTGAAAAAATTTCAACTGGAATTTTAGCCATTTTTTTACGTGATATTGTAAACATGTGGCCATGGATTTTGAAAATTCTAGAGAGAATTTTAAAAGCTTTAACAGAATTTCTACAATTCTGGGAGGGATTTGAAAAGTTTCAATGGGAATGGGAAGAATTGGGATAAAAATTGGAAAATTTTTAAGGGACTTTGAAAAAATTTCAACTGGAATTTTAGCCATTTTTTGACGTGAAATTGTAAACATGTGGCCATGGATTTCGAAAATTTTAGAGAGAATTTTAAAAGGTTCAACAGAATTTCAACAATTTTGAGAGGGATTTGAAAAGTTTCAATGGGAATGGGAAGAATTGGGACAAAAATTGGAAAATTTTTAAGGGACTTTGAAAAAATTTCAACTGGAATTTTAGCCATTTTTTGACGTGAAATTGTAAACATGTGGACATGGATTTTGAAAATTCTAGAGAGAATTTTAAAAGCTTCAACAGAATTTCAACAATTTTGAGAGGGATTTGAAAAGTTTCAATGGGAATGGGAAGAATTGGGACAAAAATTGGAAAACTTTTAAGGGACTTTGAAAAAATTTCAACTGGAATTTTAGCAATTTTTTGACGTGAAATTGTAAACATGTGGCCATGGATTTTGAAAATTCTAGAGAGAATTTTAAAAGCTTCAAGAGAATTTCAACAATTTTGAGAGGGATTTGAAAAGTTTCAATGGGAATGGGAAGAATTGGGACAAAAATTGGAAAATTTTTAAGGGACTTTGAAAAAATTTCAACTGGAATTTTAGCCATTTTTTGACGTGAAATTGCAAACATGTGGCCATGGATTTTGAAAATTCTAGAGAGAATTTTAAAAGCTTTAACAGAATTTCAACAATTTTGAGAGGGATTTGAAAAGTTTCAATGGGAATGGGAAGAATTGGGACAAAAATTGGAAAATTTTTAAGGGACTTTGAAAAAATTTCAACTGGAATTTTAGCATTTTTTTACGTGAAATTGTAAACATGTGGACATGGATTTTGAAAATTCTAGAGAGAATTTTAAAAGCTTCAACAGAATTTCTACAATTTTGAGAGGGATTTGAAAAGTTTCAATGGGAATGGGAAGAATTGGGACAAAAATTGGAAAATTTTTAAGGGACTTTGAAAAAATTTCAACTGGAATTTTAGCAATTTTTTGACATGAAATTGTAAACATGTGGACATGGATTTCGAAAATTCTAGAGAGAATTTTAAAAGCTTCAAGAGAATTTCAACAATTTTGAGAGGGATTTGAAAAGTTTCAATGGGAATGGGAAGAATTGGGACAAAAATTGGAAAATTTTTGAAGGGACTTTTGAAAAATTTCAACTGGAATTTTAGCCATTTTTTGACGTGAAATTGTAAACATGTGGACATGGATTTTGAAAATTCTAGAGAGAATTTTAAAAGCTTCAAGAGAATTTCAACAATTTTGAGAGGGATTTGAAAAGTTTCAATGGGAATGGGAAGAATTGGGACAAAAATTGGAAAACTTTTAAGGGACTTTGAAAAAATTTCAACTGGAATTTTAGCAATTTTTGACGTGAAATTGTAAACATGTGGACATGGATTTTGAAAATTCTAGAGAGAATTTTAAAAGCTTCAAGAGAATTTCAACAATTTTGAGAGGGATTTGAAAAGTTTCAATGGGAATGGGAAGAATTGGGACAAAAATTGGAAAATTTTTAAGGACTTTGAAAAAATTTCAACTGGAATTTTAGCCATTTTTTGACGTGAAATTGTAAACATGTGGACATGGATTTTGAAAATTCTAGAGAGAATTTTAAAAGCTTTAACAGAATTTCAACAATTTTGAGAGGGATTTGAAAAGTTTCAATGGGAATGGGAAGAATTGGGACAAAAATTGGAAAATTTTTAAGGGACTTTGAAAAAATTTCAACTGGAATTTTAGCAATTTTTTGATGTGAAATTGTAAACATGTGGACATGGATTTTGAAAATTCTAGAGAGAATTTTAAAAGCTTCAATAGAATTTCAACAATTTTGAGAGGGATTTGAAAAGTTTCAATGGGAATGGGAAGAATTGGGAAAAAATTGGAAAATTTTTAAGGGACTTTGAAAAAATTTCAACTGGAATTTTAGCATTTTTTTTACGTGAAATTGTAAACATGTGGACATGGATTTGAAAATTCTAGAGAGAATTTTAAAAGCTTCAAGAGAATTTCAACAATTTGGAGAGGGATTTGAAAAGTTTCAATGGGAATGGGAAGAATTGGGACAAAAATTGGAAAACTTTTAAGGGACTTTGAAAAAATTTCAACTGGAATTTTAGCAATTTTTTGACGTGAAATTGTAAACATGTGGACATGGATTTTGAAAATTCTAGAGAGAATTTTAAAAGCTTCAAGAGAATTTCAACAATTTTGAGAGGGATTTGAAAAGTTTCAATGGGAATGGGAAGAATTGGGACAAAAATTGGAAAATTTTAAGGGACTTTGAAAAAATTTCAACTGGAATTTTAGTCATTTTTTGACGTGAAATTGTAAACATGTGGCCATGGATTTTGAAAATTCTAGAGAGAATTTTAAAAGCTTTAACAGAATTTCAACAATTTTGAGAGGGATTTGAAAAGTTTCAATGGGAATGGGAAGAATTGGGACAAAAATTGGAAAATTTTTAAGGGACTTTGAAAAAATTTCAACTGGAATTTTAGCCATTTTTTGACGTGAAATTGTAAACATGTGGACATGGATTTTGAAAATTCTAGAGAGAATTTTAAAAAGCTTCAAGAGAATTTCAACAATTTTGAGAGGGATTTGAAAAGTTTCAATGGAATGGGAAGAATTGGGACAAAAATTGGAAAATTTTTAAGGGACTTTGAAAAAATTTCAACTGGAATTTTAGCATTTTTTTTACGTGAAATTGTAAACATGTGGACATGGATTTTTGAAAATTCTAGAGAGAATTTTAAAAGGTTCAAGAGAATTTCAACAATTTTGAGAGGGATTTGAAAAGTTTCAATGGGAATGGGAAGAATTGGGACAAAAATTGGAAGATTTTTAAGGGACTTTGAAAAAATTTCAACTGGAATTTTAGCCATTTTTTGACGTGAAATTGTAAACATGTGGCCATGGATTTTGAAAATTCTAGAGAGAATTTTAAAAGCTTCAAGAGAATTTCAACAATTTTGAGAGGGATTTGAAAAGTTTCAATGGGAATGGGAAGAATTGGGACAAAAATTGGAAAATTATGGGACTTTGAAAAAATTTCAACTGGAATTTTAGCAATTTTTTGACGTGAAATTGTAAACATGTGGCCATGGATTTTGAAAATTCTAGAGAGAATTTTAAAAGCTTCAACAGAATTTCAACAATTTTGAGAGGGATTTGAAAAGTTTCAATGGGAATGGGAAGAATTGGGACAAAAATTGGAAATTTTTAAGGGACTTTGAAAAAATTTCAACTGGAATTTTAGCAATTTTTTGATGTGAAATTGTAAACATGTGGACATGGATTTTGAAAATTCTAGAGAGAATTTTAAAAGCTTCAACAGAATTTCAACAATTTTGAGAGGGATTTGAAAAGTTTCAATGGGAATGGGAAGAATTGGGACAAAAATTGGAAATTTTTTAAGGGACTTTGAAAAAATTTCAACTGGAATTTTAGCCATTTTTTTACGTGAAATTGTAAACATGTGGACATGGATTTTGAAAATTCTAGAGAGAATTTTAAAAGCTTTAACAGAATTTCTACAATTCTGAAAGGGATTTGAAAAGTTTCAATGGGAATGGGAAGAATTGGGACAAAAATTGGAAAATTTTTAAGGGACTTTGAAAAAAATTTCAACTGGAAATTTACCAATTTTTTGACGTGAAATTGTAAACATGTGGACATGGATTTTGAAAATTCTAGAGAGAATTTTAAAAGCTTCAACAGAATTTCAACAATTTGGAGAGGGATTTGAAAAGTTTCAATGGGAATGGGAAGAATTGGGACAAAAATTGGAAAATTTTTAAGGGACTTTGAAAAAATTTCAACTGGAATTTTAGCCATTTTTTGACATGAAATTGTAAACATGTGGCCATGGATTTTGAAAATTCTAGAGAGAATTTTAAAAGCTTCAAGAGAATTTCAACAATTTTGAGAGGGATTTGAAAAGTTTCAATGGGAATGGGAAGAATTGGGACAAAAATTGGAAAATTTTAAGGGACTTTGAAAAAATTTCAACTGGAATTTTAGCCATTTTTTGACGTGAAATTGTAAACATGTGGCCATGGATTTTGAAAATTCTAGAGAGAATTTTAAAAGCTTCAAGAGAATTTCAACTATTTTGAGAGGGATTTGAAAAGTTTCAATGGGAATGGGAAGAATTGGGACAAAAATTGGAAAATTTTTAAGGGACTTTGAAAAAATTTCAACTGGAATTTTAGCATTTTTTTTTACGTGAAATTGTAAACATGTTGAAGTGCATTTTGAAAATTCTAGAGAGAATTTTAAAAGCTTCAAGAGAATCTCAACAATTTTGAGAGGGATTTGAAAAGTTTCAATGGGAATGGGAAGAATTGGGACAAAAATTGGAAAATTTTTAAGGGACTTTGAAAAAATTTCACTGGAATTTTAGCAATTTTTTTATGTGAAATTGTAAACATGTGGACATGGATTTTGAAAATTCTAGAGAGAATTTTAAAAGCTTCAACAGAATTTCAACAATTTGGAGAGGGATTTGAAAAGTTTCAATGGGAATGGGAAGAATTGGGACAAAAATTGGAAAATTTTTAAGGGACTTTGAAAAAATTTCAACTGGAATTTTAGCCATTTTTTTACGTGAAATTGTAAACATGTGGACATGGATTTTGAAAATTCTAGAGAGAATTTTAAAAGCTTTAACAGAATTTCTACAATTCTGAAAGGGATTTGAAAAGTTTCAATGGGAATGGGAAGAATTGGGACAAAAATTGGAAAATTTTTAAGGGACTTTGAAAAAATTTCAACTGGAATTTTAGCCATTTTTTGACATGAAATTGTAAACATGTGGACATGGATTTTGAAAATTCTAGAGAGAATTTTAAAAGCTTCAACAGAATTTCAACAATTTGGAGAGGGATTTGAAAAGTTTCAATGGGAATGGGAAGAATTGGGACAAAAATTGGAAAATTTTTAAGGGACTTTGAAAAAATTTCAACTGGAATTTTAGCCATTTTTTGACGTGAAATTGTAAACATGTGGCCATGGATTTTGAAAATTCTAGAGAGAATTTTAAAAGCTTCAAGAGAATTTCAACAATTTTGAGAGGGATTTGAAAAGTTTCAATGGGAATGGGAAGAATTGGGACAAAAATTGGAAAATTTTGAAGGGACTTTGAAAAATTTCAACTGGAATTTTAGCAATTTTTTGACGTGAAATTGTAAACATGTGGCCATGGATTTTGAAAATTCTAGAGAGAATTTTAAAAGCTTCAACAGAATTTCAAACAATTTTGAGAGGGATTTGAAAAGTTTCAATGGGAATGGGAAGAATTGGACAAAAATTGGAAATTTTTTAAGGGACTTTGAAAAAATTTCAACTGGAATTTTAGCCATTTTTTTACGTGAAATTGTAAACATGTGGACATGGATTTTGAAAATTCTAGAGAGAATTTTAAAAGCTTTAACAGAATTTCTACAATTCTGAAAGGGATTGAAAAGTTTCAATGGGAATGGGAAGAATTGGGACAAAAATTGGAAAATTTTTAAGGGACTTTGAAAAAATTTCAACTGGAATTTTAACAATTTTTTTATGTGAAATTGTAAACATGTGGCCATGGATTTGAAAATTCTAGAGAGAATTTTAAAAGCTTCAAGAGAATCTCAACAATTTTGAGAGGGATTTGAAAAGTTTCAATGGGAATGGGAAGAATTGGGACAAAAATTGGAAATTTTTTAAGGGACTTTGAAAAAATTTCAACTGGAATTTTAGCCATTTTTTTACGTGAAATTGTAAACATGTGGACATGGATTTTGAAAATTCTAGAGAGAATTTAAAAGCTTTAACAGAATTTCTACAATTCTGAAAGGGATTTGAAAGTTTCAATGGGAATGGGAAGAATTGGGACAAAAATTGGAAAATTTTTAAGGGACTTTGAAAAAATTTCAACTGGAATTTTAGCCATTTTTTGACGTGAAATTGTAAACATGTGGACATGGATTTTGAAAATTCTAGAGAGAATTTTAAAAGCTTCAACAGATTTCAACAATTTGGAGAGGGATTTGAAAAGTTTCATTGGGAATGGGAAGAATTGGGACAAAAATTGGAAAATTTTTAAGGGACTTTGAAAAAATTTCAACTGGAATTTAGCCATTTTTTGACGTGAAATTGTAAACATGTGGACATGGATTTTGAAAATTCTAGAGAGAATTTTAAAAGCTTCAAGAGAATTTCAACAATTTTGAGAGGGATTTGAAAAGTTTCAATGGGAATGGGAAGAATTGGGACAAAAATTGGAAATTTTTAAGGGACTTTGAAAAAATTTCAACTGGAATTTCAGCAATTTTTTGACGTGAAATTGTAAACATGTGGCCATGGATTTTGAAAATTCTAGAGAGAATTTAAAAGCTTCAACAGAATTTCAACAATTTTGAGAGGGATTTGAAAAGTTTCAATGGGAATGGGAAGAATTGGGACAAAAATTGGAAAATTTTTAAGGGACTTTGAAAAAATTTCAACTGAATTTTAGCCATTTTTTTACGTGAAATTGTAAACATGTGGACATGGATTTTGAAAAATTCTAGAGAGAATTTTAAAAGCTTTAACAGAATTTCTACAATTCTGAAAGGGATTTGAAAAGTTTCAATGGGAATGGGGAAGAATTGGGACAAAAATTGGAAAATTTTAAGGGACTTTGAAAAAATTTCAACTGGAATTTAACAATTTTTTTTATGTGAAATTGTAAAACATGTGGACATGGATTTTGAAAATTCTAGAGAGAATTTTAAAAGCTTCAACAGAATTTCAACAATTTTGAGAGGGATTTGAAAAGTTTCAATGGGAATGGGAGAATTGGGACAAAAATTGAAAATTTTTAAGGGACTTTGAAAAAATTTCAACTGGAATTTTAGCCATTTTTTACGTGAAATTGTAAACATGTGACATGGATTTTGAAAATTCTAGAGAGAATTTTAAAAGCTTCAAGAGAATTTCAACAATTTTGAGAGGGATTTGAAAAGTTTCAATGGGAATGGGAAGAATTGGGACAAAAATTGGAAAATTTTTAAGGGACTTGAAAAAATTTCAACTGGAATTTTAGCCATTTTTTGACGTGAAATTGTAAACATGTGGACATGGATTTTGAAAATTCTAGAGAGAATTTTAAAAGCTTCAAGAGAATTTCAACAATTTTGAGAGGGATTTGAAAAGTTTCAATGGGAATGGGAAGAATTGGGACAAAAATTGGAAAATTTTGAAGGGACTTTGAAAAAATTTCAACTGGAATTTTAGCAATTTTTTGACGTGAAATTGTAAACATGTGGACATGGATTTTGAAAATTCTAGAGAGAATTTTAAAAGCTTCAACAGAATTTCAACAATTTTGAGAGGGATTTGAAAAGTTTCAATGGGAATGGGAAGATTGGGACAAAAATTGGAAATTTTTAAGGGACTTGAAAAAATTTCAACTGGAATTTTAGCAATTTTTTGATGTGAATTGTAAACATGTGGCCATGGATTTGAAAATTCTAGAGAGAATTTTAAAAGCTTCAACAGAATTTCAACAATTTTGAGAGGATTGAAAAGTTTCAATGGGAATGGGAAGAATTGGGACAAAAATTGGAAATTTTTTAAGGGACTTTGAAAAAATTTCAACTGGAATTTTAGCCATTTTTTGACGTGAAATTGTAAACATGTGGACATGGATTTTGAAAATTCTAGAGAGAATTTTAAAGCTTTAACAGAATTTCTACAATTCTGAAAGGGATTTGAAAAGTTTCAATGGGAATGGGAAGAATTGGGACAAAATTGGAAAATTTTTAAGGGACTTTGAAAAAATTTCAACTGGAATTTTAGCATTTTTTTTTACGTGAAATTGTAAACATGTTGAAGTGCATTTTGAAAATTCTAGAGAGAATTTTAAAAGCTTCAAGAGAATCTCAACAATTTTGAGAGGGATTTGAAAAGTTTCAATGGGAATGGGAAGAATTGGGACAAAAATTGGAAATTTTTAAGGGACTTTGAAAAAATTTCACTGGAATTTTAGCAATTTTTGACGTGAAATTGTAACATGTGGACATGGATTTTGAAAATTCTAGAGAGAATTTTAAAAGCTTCAAGAGAATTTCAACTATTTTGAGAGGGATTTGAAAAGTTTCAATGGGAATGGGAAGAATTGGGACAAAAATTGGAAAATTTTTTAAGGGACTTTGAAAAAATTTCAACTGGAATTTTAGCCATTTTTTGACGTGAAATTGTAAACATGTGACCTGGATTTTGAAAATTCTAGAGAGAATTTTAAAAGCTTCAAGAGAATTTCAACAATTTTGAGAGGGATTTGAAAAGATTTCAATGGGAATGGGAAGAATTGGGACAAAAATTGGAAAACTTTTAAGGACTTTGAAAAAATTTCAAACTGGAATTTTAGCATTTTTTGACGTGAAATTGTAAACATGTGGCCATGGATTTTGAAAATTCTAGAGAGAATTTTAAAAGCTTCAAGAGAATTTCAACAATTTTGAGAGGGATTTGAAAAAGTTTCAATGGGAATGGGAAGAATTGGGACAAAAATTGGAAAATTTTTAAGGGACTTTGAAAAAATTTCAACTGGAATTTTAGCCATTTTTTGACGTGAAATTGTAAACATGTGGCCATGGATTTTGAA
>NW_028115594.1:0-108000 GCF_964273445.1 Streptopelia decaocto | reverse complement strand
ACACTCAACACACCACACACCGTGCCACAAAACACCACACAATATGCAACACAGCCAGTACACACACCACAAACCACTTCACACACCACAAGACAAAAAACACACAACACACAACGCACACACCCACCACAACATACACAACATACCACAACAAAACACACAACATTCACACACCACACAATACACAAAAGCACACAATACACAGTACAACACACAACATATCACACACCAGACAACACATATCAACAAAACACAGCACACAGATCATCACCCACAACAAAGACCAAACAACACACCACACAACACAGCACACAATACTTGTATATTGTAATTGTAATTTGTATATTGTGATTGTAACAAAATAAATATAAATTAAAAAATAAAATAAAATTCTGTTTCCTGTTGTATCCTTTGTGTATGTGTCCCTGAAATATTTTTTGGATCTAAAACCACTCTGGCATTTCAGTCCAACAGTCACATCTTTATTGGACTCATTGTGAGTGTACAGAATAGAGCAGCACAGCACAGCACAGCATCGTTGTGCTCAGTAGTTGTCCCTGGAGCATGATGAGCTCTGACCCAGGCCTGAGGGCTCCATCCAGGAGAGCCGCTGTCTGCAGGGCAGGGGCCAGGCCTGTCCAGGAGATGGGGCAGAGACAGGGCACACACACCTACAACATGGCTCCGGCAGGGACCAGAGGTCCAGGCTGAGCTGAGACTTGTCCCCTGGGCCCCTGCAGGAGATGGTCCCCCAGGGAGGCCGGTCGCAGCCACTGAGGCTTTTGAGCACCCCTAAGACCCCGTAGACATGGGTGGCTGGCAGCTTTGAGACCAAGTATCACAGTATGTTTGGGATTGGAAGGGACCTCAAAAGATCATCTAGTCCAATCCCCCTGCTGGAGCAGGAACACCTAGGTGAGGTCGCAAAGGAACATGTCCAGGCGGGTTTTGAATGTCTCCAGAGAAGGAGACTCCACAACTTCCCTGGGCAGCCTGTTCCAGTGCTCTGTCACCCTTACTGAGAAGAATTTTCTTCTCAAATTTAAGTGGAACCTCTTGTGTTCCAGCTTGATCCCATTACCCCTTGTCCTTTCATTGTTTGCCACCGAGAAGAGCCTGGCTCCATCCCCATGGCACTCACCCTTTATATATTTATAAACATTAATAAGGTCCCCCCTTAGTCTCCTCTTCTCCAAAACTAAAGAGACCCAGCTCCCTCAGCCTTTCTTCATAAGGGAGGTGCTCCGCTCCCTTAATCATCTTCGTTGCCCTACGCTGGACCCTCTCCAGCAGTTCCCTGTCCTTCTTGAACTGAGGGGCCCAGAACTGGACACAATATTCCAGATGTGGTCTCACCAGGGCGGAGTAGAAGGGAAGGAGGACCTCTCTTGATCTACTAACCACCCCCCTTCTAATACACCCCAGGATGCCATTGGCCTTCCTGGCCACAAGGGCACAGTGCTGGCTCACGGTCATCCTGTTGTCCACCAGGACCCCCAGGTCCCTTTCGCCTACACTGCTCTCTAATATGTAATCTCCCAACCTATACTGGAACCTGGGGTTGGTTGTTCCTGCCCAGATGCAGGACTCTACACTTGCCTTGTTAAATTTCATTAGGTTATTCCCCGCCCAACTCTCCAGCCTGTCCAGGTCCCGCTGGATGGCAGCACAGCCCTCCGGCGTGTCAGCCACTCCTCCCAGCTTGGTGTCATCAGCAAACTTGCTGATAGTACACTCAATTCCCCTCGTCCAAATCGTTAATGAATATCTTGAATAATATTGGCCCCAGCACTGACCCCTGAGGCACTCCACTGGATACTGACCTCCAACTAGACTCCGCACCATTGACTACCACTCTCTGGCTTCCTCTCCCTAAGCCAGTTTGCAACCCACCTCACTACTCTATTGTCTAGACCACACCTCCTCAACTTAGCTGTGAGGATGCTGTGGGAGACTGTGTCAAAGGCTCTACTGAAGTCAAGGTAGACCACATCCACCGCTCTGCCATCATCCATCCACCTTGTTACATTCTCATAAAAGGCTATGAGGTTGGTCAAGCATGACCTACCCTTGGTAAAGCCATGCTGACTGCCCCTAATAACCCTCTTATCCTTGAATATGCCTTGAGAAGGCACCAAGGACAAGCTGTTCCATTACTTTCCCAGGGACAGAGGTGAGGCTGATCGGTCTATAATTACCCGGGTCCTCCCTCTTGCCCTTTTTGAAGACTGGAGTGACATTTGCTTTCCTCCAATCCTCGGGCACCTCTCCCGTTTCCCAAGACTTGGCAAAGATGATGGAGAGCGGTCCAGCATGACTTCAGCCAGCTCCCTCAGCACCCGCGGATGCATCCCATCTGGACCCATGGATTCATGAATGTCCAGACTATTTAATTGCTCCCTAACCCAATCCTCATCGACTAAAGCAAACTCTCCATTGACCTGGCTTCATCCGGGGTCTCAGGGGTACAGGGCTCCCCAGGACAGCCTCAGGCAGAGTAGACAGAAACAAAGAAGGCATTCAGTAATTCTGCCTTCTCTGTATCTTCTGCCACCAGGGCACCCACCCCATTCATCTGTGGGCCTACATTGCCTCTGGTATTAGTTTTATCTGCTACGTATTTGAAAAAGTTCTTTTTGCTGTCCTTGACCCCTCTCGCCAGCTGTAATTCTAAGGAGGCCTTGGCTATCCTAGCTGCCTTCCTACATCCTCTAACAGCAGCCTTATATTCCTCCCAAGTGGCCAGCCCCTGCTTCCATGACCTGTAAACTCTCCTCTTCTGCTTGAGCATACCCAACAGATCCCTTATTCAACCACGCAGGCCTCCTGGCTCCCTTCCTTGACTTCCTACGTGTGGGGATGCTCTGATCCTGAGCGTGGAAGAAGCAATCTCTGAATGCCACCCAGCTATCTTGGGCCCCTTTTCCTTCAAGCAGTCTTGCCCATGGGATTTCCCCCAGCAATTGCTTGAAAAGGCCAAAGTTAGCCCTGCTGAAGTCCAGGGTTGCAATTCTACTTGCTATTCTGTTCCTGCCACACGAGATGCTGAACTCCACCATCTTGTGGTCACTGCAACCCAGGCAGCCCTCAACCTTTACTGCTTCGACCAGACCCTCCTTGTTAGTGAGGATGAGATCCAGCAGTGCACCTCTCCTAGTCGGCTCTTTCCACCATCTGCATGAGGAAGTTCTCATCAATGCACTGGAGGAACCTCCTGGACTGTGGCTGGCTGGCTGAATGGTCCTTCCAGCAAACATCAGGGAAGTTAAAATCACCCACAACAACCAGGGCTGAGACCGTGAGGCCACTCTCAGCTGTCCATAGAAGGCCTCATCAAGTATTGTGCCAGATGGACCTTCTCTCTGATCAGGACCTTTTGTTCCCAGATTCTTTTGTTTAGGTATGTTTTTCCAAAGCAAAGATCTCAGGCATTACTAAAAAGGAGAACAAGGAGAAAAAAAAAATCCATGCCATACACCACACCACATACCACACACTATCCCATGTTTGTATGACAAAAAATTCCGAAGTGACAGTAGCTTCCTTACTCTTTCAGTACTCAAAAGAGTAACTCTATAGGCTTTCATAAGTTCTGAACCTCTTGCCACACACTGAGCTAGGCAAATAACTCTGAGAAAGGTGCAAGTCACGCATGAGGTGTGGAAGGTTTACCCTGCGGCTGAAGTGCATTTTGCATCCCCTGTACAGATGGCCAACTGTGGATCTTGGTGATCCAACTGTGGATCAGGGGCTGAAGACCTGGATGAGGCAGCTGGAGTTTCTCCGCTGCAAGGCCATCTCCCAGCAGGGCCGCGTTCCAAGTTCATCTGATGGATGAACATCCTTTTCAGCTGGATAGCAGTAGCAAAATCAAGGGAATGCCTTCTTGAGGAGCAGACTGGGAGCAGACTCATGACTGGGGAGCTAGGGTAAGCAGCTGTAGGAAGTGGAAGGCAGAGTGGTTTCAAGAGGGCCCGGTGCTCTCACGGCCACCAGAAGGTACATGGCTCCTTCCCACAAGGTGATGGAGCAAATGACTAAGCTGGGCAAGGTTACAAGTGTTTGTCAGGGATTTCGTCAGCATGTACTGCTAGTGAAAGGAAGGGAAGAAAAAGAGGGAGAGAGAAGAGGAAGAGGGAGAGGGAAGAGGTGAAATAAAGAGGAGAAAAGAGAGAAAGAGAAGAGAAAGAAGAGAAGAGAAGAGAAAGAGAAAGAGAAGAGAAGAGAAGAGAAGAGAAGAGAAGAGAAGAGAAGAGAAGAGAAGAGAAGAGAAGAGAGAGAAGAAGAGAAGAGAAGAGAAGAGAAGAGGAGAAGAGAAGAGAAGAGAGAGAAGAGAAGAGAAGAGAAGAGAAGAGAAGAGAAGAGAAGAGAAGAGAAAGAGAAGAGAAGGAGAAGAGCAGAGAAGAGAAGAGAAGAGAAGAGAAGAGAAGAGAAGAAGAAGAGAGGAGAGGAGAGGAGAGGAGAGGAGAGGAGAGGAGAGGAGAGGAGAGGAGAGGAGAGAGAGGAGAGGAGAGGAGAGGAGAGGAGAGAAGAGAAAGAGGAGAGGAGAGGAGAGGAGAGGAGAGGAGAGGAGAGGAGAGGAGAGGAGAGGAGAGGAGAGGAGAGGAGAGGAGAGGAGAGGAGAGGAGAGGAGAGGAGAGGAGAGGAGAAGAGAAGAGAAGAGAAGAGAGAGAAGAGAAGAGAAGAGAAGAGAAGAGAAGAGAAGAGAAGAGAGAGAAGAGAAGAGAAGAGAAGAGAAGAGAAGAGAAGAGAAGAGATAAATCATCCTATCATTCTATCATTCTTTAAATTCTGTGTTCTCTGGGAGGCATGACCAGCCTGTGGGCCGAGGAGCCAGGTCTTGCTCAAATGCTCAGGGAACAGCCGATCGCCAGTGTTGGGGTCAGGAAGGAATTTTCCCCCGGGGCAGATTGGGCCTGGTCCCCGGGGTTTTTTGCCTTCCTCTGCAGCATTGAGCATGACCTCTGTCAGAGCTCCTATGGGCCCTTTTGGCTCAGTTCATGCCCACTGCTCTTGCCCTGCAAGGCACCACTCGTGCCCTGGCTTTCTCGGGTTCTTTCTCCCAGGGCAAGTTTGCAGCAGGAGCCAGCTCTCCTCCTTCTCCTTCTTCTATTAAAATTTGTAATTTTAATAAGATAAATATAAATTAAAAAAAAAAAAATCTGTTTCCAGTTGTATCCTTTGTGTATGTGTCCCTGAAATATTTTTTGGATCTAAAACCACTCTGGCATTTCAGTTGAACAGTCACATCTTTATTGGACTCATTGTGAGTGTACAGAATAGAGCAGCACAGCACAGCACAGCATCGTTGTGCTCAGTAGTTGTGCCTGGAGCATGAGGAGCTCTGACCCAGGCCTGAGGACTCCATCCAGGAAGCCGCTGTGTGCAGAGCAGGGGCCAGGCCTGTCCAGGAGATGGGGCAGAGAAAGGCACACACACCTACAACGTGGCTCAGGCAGGCACCAGAGGTCTCAGGCTGAGCTGAGACACGTCCCCTGGGCCCCTGCAGGAGATGGTCCCAAGGGAGGCTGGTCGCAGCCACTGAGGCCTTTGAGCACCCCTGAGACCCTGTAGACATGGATGGCTGGCAGCTTTGGAGACTGAGTCTTGGGCCAGATGGACCTTCTCTCTGATCAGGACTTTTGTTCTCAGATTCTTTTGTTTAGGTATGTTTTTTCCAAAGCAAAGATCTCAGGCATTACTAAAAAGGAGAACAAGGAGAAAAAAAAATCCATGTCACACACCACACACTATCCCATGTGTGGATGAGTTTTGACACAAATGTCCAAAATGACAGTAGCTTCCTTACTCTTTCAGTACTCAAAATGTTAGTAAGCGGACCAGTTTTACAAAATGTTCCTGGAAGGATGAATCAGTTTTGTAAACTGTCCCTGAGAGGATGTTCAAGCATATCGCGTTCAAGTATACTTTATCTTAACAACCTAGCTTTTATCTTAACCTAAATACGTATAGAGTGAGGACACTGCACATGATCAAAATAGTTCCAAGATGTAGCAATCGATGTTGTAATCAATAGTGAGTAATCGTTACATATCTTAATGAATATATGAATATGTATGTGAATGGACTGTATAAATACTGTGTAACTTAGACTGACCAGCGAAGCCAGCTTTGGGTGCGAACCCCTGGTTTCCCAGCGCTGAAATAAAGCACCGCATATAACTACGCCCGTGGTTATGTGTCCTTGATTGCTAACAAAAAGAGTATCTCTTAAATGCTTTCCATAAGTTCTGAACCTCTTGCCACAAAATGAGGTAGGCAAAGAACTCTGAGAAAGGTGCAAGTCACACATGAGGTGTGGAAGGTTTACCCTGCGGCTGAAGTGCATTTTGCATCCCCTGTACAGATGGCCAACTGTGGATCTTGGTTTGGGCAGGAAAAGGAAACATGACTGCAATAGCAGCAATGGACTGTTTTTGCTCATTTGGGAAGAGTCATCATTTGCCTGGCTGTGCTTTGGGAACGGATCCAAATGTTCTAGGTCTGAACATGATTGACCTTTCCAGCACACCAGTGCCACCTCCGCTTGCTTGTTTTTCAAAGCGAGTCTTATTGCCATGGTGGTCTTTTGGCACTGTCCAGCCCAGCCTATGGCTGGGGATTTTTTTTCCCCACTAAGAGTGTTTTCCAGCACGACATGGCAACACTGGGAGCAGCCTATGATTTGCACTGTGCTAGATAATACACGTGAGCAGAAAAATGATGCTATGAGTGGTCTTCCCTTTGCTATAAAAAGAGCTTACCAGGGAAAAAGAAAAAACCAACAAAGAAAAAAAGAGAAGATTGCCATCTGTTTTCGAGCCACCTAAACCATGCAAACCACAGAGAAAAGAGCTTGTGACAGGTCTAATTAGGCTGGGGTCCAGGGAGATGCAGGGATGCTACCCCTGAGATTTCTTCATTTGTATATGATGGGTTTGATATAATCACGGAGTTTGCCTCCTTCCTGTGGTGCAAAGGGATTCCTGTAAAAGACTCTAGTTTGGGGCTAAAATGGCAAGCTTATGTTAGCCATATGGGTGTTACCAAAATGGATTTCCTTACATTTTTCTTCCAGTTCATGTGTGTGGATTGGGAAAAAAAAAGGCAGCAGAAGTAGGCACTGAGATATGAAGTCCTTGCTCCTGACAGACTTTCTCCTAACAGCCCTCTGCACAGGGGGCGCTCCTGGCAAGGGAATTCGCCTCTAGCCTCACTCTGCCTGATGATCCATCAGAGCTACGGCTGGAGAGGTGCGAGGGCCCCTGGCTTCACATGGAGCTGGCACCAAAATGCTGAGATTCTTTAATGGAATAGATGTAGGCTGGCAGGTTCCTGCACCCATGGCAGCACTTTTGCAGAGCAATTCATTACCAGCATATACTAGAGGATTGCTTTTCATAGTTTCTTTTAGTAACGTTACAGGAAAAGAGAAGAAGTTCCTTTGTATCTGAATAACCTCCTCAGTAATTTCATGGCACCGCCATTCCCAGGTGGTTTCAGCCATGCCCAGTGCATGACCACCAAGAGCAGGGACAGCCGCCTGGGCCTCCTGGGCACAAGGACAGCCTCGGGGCCAGCAGCACCCCGAAGTCCTTTCTACAGAGAGTGCTGGGTGGATGGGCAGTGGGTGGGGTGGGACACTGGGGGCCCATGTCACGTCCGTGTCACAATGCGACCACCAGGCAATGCTGAGGTCACAATGCCCTGGGGCAGTATAAAAGGGAGCAGCGTCCCGTGTCTGCTGCCAGAGCTGGCCTGGAGGCAGCCTCGGGGCCAGCAACACCCCAAAGTCCTTCCTCCAAGGAGTGCTGGGTGCATGGGCAGCAGACGGGGTGGGACACTGGGGGCCCATGTCACCTCCGTGTCACAGTGTGACCAGCCAGCAATGCTGAGCTCACAATGCCCCGGGATAGTATAAAAGGGAGCAGCCTCCCGTGTCTGCTGCCAGAGCTGGCCTGGAGGCAGCCTGAAGACATTGGAGAGGAAGTCCTTGAGGAGCCGGTGGAATCCCTTGACAGGGGCTGAAGGAGGAAGACCTGAATGAGGCAGCTGGAGTTTCTCCGCTGCAAGGCCATCTCCCAGCAGGGCTGCGTTCCAAGTTCATCTGATGGATTAAAATCCTTTTCAGCTAGATAGCAGTAGCAAAATCAAGGGAATGCCTTCTTGAAGAGCAGTGCAGAGCTCACCGTCCTCATGGACTGGGGAGCCAGAGCAAGCAGCTGTAGGAAGTGGAATGCAGAGTGGTTTGAAGGGGGCCCGGTGCTCTCACCACCACCAGAAGGTACATGGCTCCTTCCCACAAGGTGATGGAGCGAATGGCTAAGCTGGGCAAGGTTACAAGTGTTTGTCAGGGATTTCGTCAGCATGTACTGCTAGTGAAAGGAAGGGAAGAAAAAGAAGGAGAGAGAAGAGGAAGAGGGAGAGGGAGAGGGAAGAGGTGAAGAAAGAGGAGAAGACAGAGAAAGGGAAAGAGAAAGAAAAAAAAAAGAAGAGAAGAGAGAAGAGAGAAGAGAGAAGAGGGAAGAGAGAAGAGAGAAGAGAGAAGAGAGAGAGAAGAGATCATCATCCTATCATTCCATCATTCTGTTATTCTGTGTTCTCCTGGGAGGCATGGCCAGCCTTTGTGCCGAGGAGCCAGGTCTTGCTCAAATGCTCAGGGAACAGCCGATCGCCAGTGTTGGGGTCAGGAAGGAATTTTCCCCCGGGGCAGATTGGCCCTGGTCCCCGGGGTTTTTTTGCCTTCCTCTGCAGCATTGAGCATGACCACCTGTCAGAGCTCCTCTGGGCCCTTTTGGCTCAGTTCATGCCCACTGCTCTTGCCCTCCAAGGCACTACTCGTGCCCTGGCTTTCTCGGGTTCTTTCTCCCAGGGCAAGTTTGCAGCAGGAGCCAGCTCTCCTCCTTCTCCTTCTTCTATTAAAATTTGTAATTTTAATAGGATAAATATAAATTAAAAAAAAAAAAAATCTGTTTCCAGTTGTATCTTTTGTGTATGTGTCCCTGAAATATTTTTTGGATCTAAAACCTCTCTGGCATTTCAGTTGAACAGTCACATCTTTATTGGACTCATTGTGAGTGTACAGATTAGAGCTACACAGCACAGCACAGCATCGTTGTGCTCAGTAGTTGTCCCTGGAGCATGAGGAGCTCTGACCCAGGCCTGAGGACTCCATCCAGGAAGCCGCTGTGTGCAGAGCAGGGGCCAGGCCTGTCCAGGAGATGGGGCAGAGAAAGGCACACACACCTACAACATGGCTCAGGCAGGCACCAGAGGTCTCAGGCTGAGCTGAGACACGTCCCCTGGGCCCCTGCAGGAGATGGTCCCAAGGGAGGCTGGTCGCAGCCACTGAGGCCTTTGAGCACCCCTGAGACCCTGTAGACATGGATGGCTGGCAGCTTTGGAGACTGAGTCTTGGGCCAGATGGACCTTCTCTCTGATCAGGACTTTTGTTCTCAGATTCTTTTGTTTAGGTATGTTTTTTCCAAAGCAAAGATCTCAGGCATTACTAAAAAGGAGAACAAGGAGAAAAAAAAATCCATGTCACACACCACACACTATCCCATGTGTGGATGAGTTTTGACACAAATGTCCAAAATGACAGTAGCTTCCTTACTCTTTCAGTACTCAAAATGTTAGTAAGCGGACCAGTTTTACAAAATGTTCCTGGAAGGATGAATCAGTTTTGTAAACTGTCCCTGAGAGGATGTTCAAGCATATCGCGTTCAAGTATACTTTATCTTAACAACCTAGCTTTTATCTTAACCTAAATACGTATAGAGTGAGGACACTGCACATGATCAAAATAGTTCCAAGATGTAGCAATCGATGTTGTAATCAATAGTGAGTAATCGTTACATATCTTAATGAATATATGAATATGTATGTGAATGGACTGTATAAATACTGTGTAACTTAGACTGACCAGCGAAGCCAGCTTTGGGTGCGAACCCCTGGTTTCCCAGCGCTGAAATAAAGCACCGCATATAACTACGCCCGTGGTTATGTGTCCTTGATTGCTAACAAAAAGAGTATCTCTTAAATGCTTTCCATAAGTTCTGAACCTCTTGCCACAAAATGAGGTAGGCAAAGAACTCTGAGAAAGGTGCAAGTCACACATGAGGTGTGGAAGGTTTACCCTGCGGCTGAAGTGCATTTTGCATCCCCTGTACAGATGGCCAACTGTGGATCTTGGTTTGGGCAGGAAAAGGAAACATGACTGCAATAGCAGCAATGGACTGTTTTTGCTCATTTGGGAAGAGTCATCATTTGCCTGGCTGTGCTTTGGGAACGGATCCAAATGTTCTAGGTCTGAACATGATTGACCTTTCCAGCACACCAGTGCCACCTCCGCTTGCTTGTTTTTCAAAGCGAGTCTTATTGCCATGGTGGTCTTTTGGCACTGTCCAGCCCAGCCTATGGCTGGGGATTTTTTTTCCCCACTAAGAGTGTTTTCCAGCACGACATGGCAACACTGGGAGCAGCCTATGATTTGCACTGTGCTAGATAATACACGTGAGCAGAAAAATGATGCTATGAGTGGTCTTCCCTTTGCTATAAAAAGAGCTTACCAGGGAAAAAGAAAAAACCAACAAAGAAAAAAAGAGAAGATTGCCATCTGTTTTCGAGCCACCTAAACCATGCAAACCACAGAGAAAAGAGCTTGTGACAGGTCTAATTAGGCTGGGGTCCAGGGAGATGCAGGGATGCTACCCCTGAGATTTCTTCATTTGTATATGATGGGTTTGATATAATCACGGAGTTTGCCTCCTTCCTGTGGTGCAAAGGGATTCCTGTAAAAGACTCTAGTTTGGGGCTAAAATGGCAAGCTTATGTTAGCCATATGGGTGTTACCAAAATGGATTTCCTTACATTTTTCTTCCAGTTCATGTGTGTGGATTGGGAAAAAAAAAGGCAGCAGAAGTAGGCACTGAGATATGAAGTCCTTGCTCCTGACAGACTTTCTCCTAACAGCCCTCTGGACAGGGTGCGCTCCTGGCAAGGGAATTCGCCTCTAGCCTCACTCTGCCTGATGATCCATCAGAGCTACGGCTGGAGAGGTGTGAGGGCCCCTGGCTTCACATGGAGCTGGCACCAAAATGCTGAGATTCTTTAATGGAATAGATGTAGGCTGGCAGGTTCCTGCACCCATGGCAGCACTTTTGCAGAGCAATTCATTACCAGCATATACTAGAGGATTGCTTTTCATAGTTTCTTTTAGTAACGTTACAGGAAAAGAGAAGAAGTTCCTTTGTATCTGAATAACCTCCTCAGTAATTTCATGGCACCGCCATTCCCAGGTGGTTTCAGCCATGCCCAGTGCATGACCACCAAGAGCAGGGACAGCCCCCTGGGCCTCCTGGGCACAAGGACAGCCTTGGGGCCAGCAGCACCCCGAAGTCCTTTCTACAGAGAGTGCTGGGTGGATGGGCAGTGGGTGGGGTGGGACACTGGGGGCCCATGTCACGTCCGTGTCACAATGCGACCACCAGGCAATGCTGAGGTCACAATGCCCTGGGGCAGTATAAAAGGGAGCAGCGTCCCGTGTCTGCTGCCAGAGCTGGCCTGGAGGCAGCCTCGGGGCCAGCAACACCCCAAAGTCCTTCCTCCAAGGAGTGCTGGGTGCATGGGCAGCAGACGGGGTGGGACACTGGGGGCCCATGTCACCTCCGTGTCACAGTGTGACAAGCCAGCAATGCTGAGCTCACAATGCCCCGGGATAGTATAAAAGGGAGCAGCCTCCCGTGTCTGCTGCCAGAGCTGGCCTGGAGGCAGCCTGAAGACATTGGAGAGGAAGTCCTTGAGGAGCCGCTGGAATCCCTTGACAGGGGCTGAAGGAGGAAGACCTGAATGAGGCAGCTGGAGTTTCTGCGCTGCAAGGCCATCTCCCAGCAGGGCCGCGTTCCAAGTTCATCTGATGGATGAACATCCTTTTCAGCTGGATAGCAGTAGCAAAATCAAGGGAATGCCTTCTTGAGGAGCAGTGCAGAGCTCACCGTCCTCATGGACTGGGCAGCTAGGGTCAGCAGCTGTAGGAAGGGGAATGCAGAGTGGTTTGAAGAGGGCCCGGTGCTCTCATGGCCACCAGAAGGTACATGGCTCCTTCCCACAAGGTGATGGAGCGAATGGCTAAGCTGGGCAAGGTTACAAGTGTTTGTCAGGGATTTCCTCAGCATGTACTGCTAGTGAAAGGAAGGGAAGAAATAGAGGGAGAGAGAAGAGGAAGAGGGACAGGGAAGAGGTGAAGAAAGAGGAGAAGAGAGAGAAAGAGAAAGAGAAGAGAAAGAAGAGAAGAGAAGAGAGACGAGACGAGACGAGACGAGACGAGACGAGACGAGACGAGACGAGACGAGACGAGAAGAGAAGAGAAGAGAAGAGAAGAGAAGAGAAGAGAAGAGAAGAGAAGAGAAGAAGAGAGAGAAGAGGAGAAGAGAGAGAAGAGAAGAGAAGAGAAGAGAAGAGAAGAGAAGAGAAGAGAAGAGAAGAGAAGAGAGAAGAGATCATCATCCTATCATTCTTTCATTCTGTTATTCTGTGTTCTCCTGGGAGGCATGACCAGCCTGTGTGTCGAGGAGCCAAGTCTTGCTCAAATGCTCAGGGAACAGCCGATCGCCAGTGTTGGGGTCAGGAAGGAATTTTCCCCCGGGGCAGATTGGCCCTGGTCCCCGGGGTTTTTTTGCCTTCCTCTGCAGCATTGAGCATGACCTTCTGTCAGAGCTCCTCTGGGCCCTTTTGGCTCAGTTCATGCCCACTGTTCTTGCCCTCCAAGGCACCACTCGTGCCCTGGCTTTCTCGGGTTCCTTCTCCCAGGGCAAGTTTGCAGCAGGAGCCAGCTCTCCTCCTTCTCCTCCTTCTCCTTCTTCCCTTCTCCTTCTCCTTCTCCTTCTCCTTCTCTTCTCCTTCTTCCTCTTCACACTCATGGAACACCAGACATACACTGCACACCACACACACCAAAGAACAAGACACAACACCCCACATAGCACACACCACATACCACACCCCACAACACCATACACCACGTAGCACTACACAACACACTAGACACCAGAGCACATATGACACCACACAACACACCACAGAAAACACATCACACACCACACACCACACCACACTTCTTGCAACACCACACAATACCAAACATAACACAAAACGCCCCACCACAGCACAGAGCACACCACACAATGCAATGCAACACACAGCACCTCACACACCACAAAACAGCACATGACACACCACACCAAACATACAATACACCACACAATATACAACACCACACAATACACAACACAGCACACAACACCACACATCACATCGTGCCACACAGCACACAAGACACGAAGACACCATGCAGCACCACATCCAATGCACAACCCAACAAACTGAACACAGCACTAAACAGCAAAGCGAGACACCTCAGAGCACACAGCACACAATAGAGCACAGTACACAGCAAACGACACAACATAAAAACCCCACACCACACCACACAAGAAAAGGTAACACACACCACACCACAGCTCACACACTGCACCACACGCCGTACCACACAACACAAGACACACAAAACATGACAACACACAACACAATACACTACACACTGCAAAAACCGCAAGAGAACATGTCACACCCCACCCCACACATAACAGACAACTTGACACACCACAGCACACGCTACACCACATACCCCACCACACAACACACCGCACAACGCACCACAACACTCAACACACCACACACCGTGCCACAAAACACCACACAATACACAACACAGCCACTACACACACCACAAACCACTTCACACACCACAAGACAAAAAACACACAACACACAACGCACAACCCACCACAACATACACAACATACCACAACAAAACACACAACATTCCACACACCACACAATACACAAAAGCACACAATACACAATACAACACACAACATATCACACACCAGACAACACACATCACAAAACACAGCACACAGAGCACCACCCACAACAAAGACCAAACAACACACCACACAATACAGCAAACACTATTTGTATATTGTAATTGTAATTTGTATATTGTAATTGTAATAAAATAGATATAAATAAAAAGATAAAATAAAATTCTGTTTCCAGTTGTATCCTTTGTGTATGTGTCCCTGAAATTATTTTTGGATCTAAAACCACTCTGGCATTTCAGTCCAACAGTCACATCTTTATTGGACTCATTGTGAGTGTACAGAACAGAGCAGCACAAGGAGAACAAGGAGAAAAAAAATATCCATGCCACACACCACACCACATACCACACACTATCCCATGTGTGTATGACACAAATGTCCAAAGTGACAGTAGCTTCATTACTCTTTCAGTACTCAAAAGAGTAACTCTTATAGGCTTTCATAAGTTCTGAACCTCTTGCAACACACTGAGCTAGGCAAATAACTCTGAGAAAGGTGCAAGTCCCACATGAGGTGTGGAAGGTTTACCCTGCGGCTGAAGTGCATTTTGCATCCCCTGTACAGATGGCCAACTGTGGATCTTGGTTTGGGCAGGAAAAGGAAACATGACTGCAATAGAAGCAATGGACTATTTGTGCTCATTTGGGAAGAATCATCATTTGCCTGGCTGTGCTTTGGGAACGGATCCAAATGTTCTAGGTCTGAACATGATTGACCTTTCCAGCACACCAGTGACACCTCCGCTCGCTTGTTTTTCAAAGCGAGTCTTATTGCCATGGTGGTGAATTGCCACTGTCCAGCCCAGCCTATGGCTGGGGATTTGTTTTCCCCACTAAGAGTGTTTTCCAGCAGGGCATGGCAACACTGGGAGCAGCCTATGATTTGCACTGTGCTAGATAATACATGTGAGCAGAAAAATGATGCTGTGAGTGGTCTTCCCTTTGCTATCGAAAGAGCTTACCAAGAAAAAAAAAAAAAAAAAAAAAAAGAAAGAAAAAAAGAGAAGATTGCCATCTGTTTTCAAGCCACCTAAACCATGCAAACCACAGAGAAAAGAGCTTGTGACAGGTCTAATTAGGCTGGGGTCCAGGGAGATGCAGGGAAATGCTACCCCTGAGACTTCTTCATTCATTTCTTCATTTGTATATGATGGGTTTGATATAATCATGGAGTTTGCCTTCTTCCTGTGGTGCAAAGGGATTCCTGTAAAAGACTCTAGTTTGGGGCTAAAATGGCAAGCTTATGTTAGCCATATGGTTCCTGCAGCCATGGCAGCACTTTTGCAGAGCAATTCATTACCAGCATGTACTAGAGGATTGTTTTTCATAGTTTCTTTTAGTAACATTAAAGGAAAAGAGAAGAAGTTTTTTTGTATCAGAATAACCTCCTCAGTAATTTCATGGCACCGCCATTCCCAGCTGGTTTCAGCCATGCCCAGTGCATGACCACCAAGAGCAGGGACATCCGCCTGGGCCTCCTGGGCACAAGGACAGCCTCGGGGCCAGCAGCACACCGAAGTCCTTCCTCCAAAGAGTGCTGGGTGGATGGGCAGTGGGTGGGGTGGGACACTGGGGGCCCATGTCACCTCCATGTCACAATGCGACCACCGGGCAATGCTGAGGTCACAATGCCCTGGGGCAGTATAAAAGGGAGCAGCGTCCCGTGTCTGCTGCCAGAGCTGGCCTGGAGGCAGCCTCGGGGCCAGCAACACCCCAAAGTCCTTCCTCCAAGGAGTGCTGGGTGCATGGGCAGCAGACGGGGTGGGACACTGGGGGCCCATGTCACCTCCGTGTCACAGTGTGACCAGCCAGCAATGCTGAGCTCACAATGCCCCGGGACAGTATAAAAGGGAGCAGCCTCCCGTGTCTGCTGCCAGAGCTGGTCTGGAGGCAGCCCGAAGACCTTGGAGAGGAAGTCCTTGAGGAGCCGCTGGAATCCCTTGACAGGGGCTGAAGGAGGAAGACCTGAATGAGGCAGCTGGAGTTTCTCCACTGCAAGACCATCTCCCAGCAGGGCCGCGTTCCAAGTTCATCTGATGGATGAAAATACTTTTCAGCTAGATAGCAGTAGCAAAATCAAGGGAATGCCTTCTTGAAGAGCAGTGCAGAGCTCACCGTCCTCATGGAGTGGGGAGCCAGAGCAAGCAGCTGTAGGAAGTGGAATGCAGAGTGGTTTGAAGGGGGCCCGGTGCTCTCACCACCACCAGAAGGTACATGGCTCCTTCCCAGAAGGTGATGGAGCGAATGGCTAAGCTGGGCAAGGTTACAAGTGTTTGTCAGGGATTTCGTCAGCATGTACTGCTAGTGAAAGGAAGGGAAGAAAAAGAAGGAGAGAGAAGAGGAAGAGGGAGAGGGAGAGGGAAGTGGTGAAGAAAGAGGAGAAGACAGAGAAAGGGAAAGAGAAAGAAAAAAAAAAGAAGAGAAGAGAGAAGAGAGAAGAGAGAAGAGAGAAGAGAGAAGAGAGAAGAGAGAAGAGAGAAGAGAGAAGAGAGAAGAGAGAAGAGAGAAGAGAGAAGAGAGAAGAGAGAAGAGAGAAGAGAGAAGAGAGAAGAGAGAGAGAAGAGATCATCATCCTATCATTCCATCATTCTGTTATTCTGTGTTCTCCTGGGAGGCATGGCCAGCCTTTGTGCCAAGGAGCCAGGTCTTGCTCAAATGCTCAGGGAACAGCCGATCGCCAGTGTTGGGGTCAGGAAGGAATTTTCCCCCGGGGCAGATTGGCCCAGGTCCCCGGGGTTTTTTTGCCTTCCTCTGCAGCATTGAGCATGACCACCTGTCAGAGCTCCTCTGGGCCCGTTTGGCTCAGTTCATGCCCACTGCTCTTGCCCTCCAAGGCACTACTCGTGCCCTAGCTTTCTCGAGTTCTTTCTCCCAGGGCAAGTTTGCAGCAGGAGCCAGCTCTCCTCCTTCTCCTTCTTCTATTAAAATTTGTAATTTTAATAAGATAAATATAAATTAAAAAAAAAAAAATTCTGTTTCCAGTTGTTTCCTTTGTGTATGTGTCCCTGTAATATTTTTTGGATCTAAAACCTCTCTGGCATTTCAGTTGAACAGTCACATCTTTATTGGACTCATTGTGAGTGTACAGAATAGAGCAGCACAGCACAGCACAGCATCGTTGTGCTCAGTAGTTGTGCCTGGAGCATGAGGAGCTCTGACCCAGGCCTGAGGACTCCATCCAGGAAGCCGCTGTGTGCAGAGCAGGGGCCAGGCCTGTCCAGGAGATGGGGCAGAGAAAGGCACACACACCTACAACATGGCTCAGGCAGGCACCAGAGGTCTCAGGCTGAGCTGAGACACGTCCCCTGGGCCCCTGCAGGAGATGGTCCCAAGGGAGGCCGGTCGCAGCCACTGAGGCCTTTGAGCACCCCCAAGACCCTGTAGACATGGATGGTTGGCAGCTTTGGAGACTGAGTCTTGGGCCAGATGGACCTTCTCTCTGATCAGGACTTTTGTTCTCAGATTCTTTTGTTTAGGTATGTTTTTTCCAAAGCAAAGATCTCAGGCATTACTAAAAAGGAGAACAAGGAGAAAAAACATCCATGTCACACACCACACACTATCCCATGTGTGTATGATTTTTGACGCAAATGTCCAAAATGGCAGTAGCTTCCTTACTCTTTCAGTACTCAAAAGAGTATCTCTTAAAGGCTTTCCATAAGTTCTGATCCTCTTGCCCCAAAATGAGGTAGGCAAATAACTCTGAGAAAGGTGCTTTGTTTTTCAAAGCGAGTCTTATTTCCATGGTGCTGTATTGGCACTGGGCAGCCCAGCCTATGGCTCTGGTTACACTTGGGATTTTCTCCATGCTGCGGTGGTTGAAACCATCCTGTTATCCCCTCAGAAAAGGCTTTGTGACCCTGGTCCTCCTCGCTGAGGGACCTCATGGACATCAGCTCTGGTGCAGAGAGGGGACAGCTACCAGGGGTCTTCTCTTGGTTGCAGGGCTGGTTTCTGCCATGACTGGAGAGAAGAGCAGGAGGTTTGTCCTGGAGAGCTAAATGGCAGAGAAGGCATCAGGGACAGCCAGCATTGTGCCCAGCACGTGGCCACCAAGGGCAGGGACAGCCCCCTGGAACTCCTGGGCACCGGGACTGACTTTGGGCCAGCACCTCAAAGGCTTCCTGCAAACGGTGCTGAGTGGGTCTGTGGTGGGGGGGTTTTGCAGCTTCCCCCTGCTAGGGAAAGGAGGAGAAAGGAAAGAAGGGAAGTGAGGTATAGTTCAGCTGTAAGGGACCTATAATGACCATCTAGTCCCACTGCATGACCAATTACAGGCTGATCTAAAGTTAAAACATGGTAGTAAGTGCATTGTCCAAATGCCTCTTGAATACTGAGGCTTGGGGCATCAATCAGCTGTCACAGAATCACAGAATGGTTGGGCTTGAAAGGGACCTCTGGAGATCATCTAGCCCAACCCACCTGCTAAAGCAGGTTCACCCAGAGCAGATCACACAGGAAGGTGTCCAGGCGGGCTTTGAATGTCTCCAGAGAAGGAGACTCCACAACCTCTCTGGGCAGCCTGTTCCTCACAGTAAAGAAGTTTTTCCTAATATTCAGATGGGACCTCCTATGCTGTGCCCATTGCCCCTCATCCTATCGTTCAGAAGTCTGTTCCAGTATTTGACCACACTCTCAGTAGAGGGTCAAGTCTGAACTTCCTCTGACCCAGGTTTGCACCATTCACACATGTCCTGTCACCGGAGACCAGGGACAAGAGATCAGCACTTCCCTATACACTTCCCTCCTCAGGAACTTTTAGAGGGCAATGAGGTTGCTCATCAGCTTCCTTCTCTCCAAACTAGAGAAATCCAGATTCCTCAGCCACTCCTCAGAGGACATGCCTTCTGGTCGTTCACCAGCTTTGTTGCTCTCTGGACACATTGGAATTCTTCAACATCCTTGTCAAATCGTGGGGCCCAGAACTGCACACAGCACTCAAGGTGAGGCCACACCAACTCTGAATACAGCAGGATAATCACCTCCTTTGAGCGGTTGGTTCTGCTCTGTTTGATGTACCCCAGGATGGGATTTGCACTCTTGGCTGCCAGGGCACACACTGCTGACTCTTGTTGAGCCTCCTGTCAACCAGCACCCCAAGGCTCCTTTCTGCAGGGCTGCTCTCCAGCCAATCCTCTCCCCATTTATACTTGTGCTTGGCATTACTTTATCCTAGGTGCAGAATCCGGCATGTGGACTTGTTAAATTTTATGCCATTGATCATTGCCTAATGCTCCAATCTATCTAGATCGTTCTGCAAGGCTCCTTGTCCCTCAGGATAGTCATCAGCACCTCCAAGGATGGTATTATGAGAAAATTTGCTAATGGTGCATTGAATTCCTGCATCCAGATTATTGATAAAAATATTGGACAGACCTGGCCCTAGGACTGAGTCCTGAGGAACATCCCTGGTGGCTTGTCTCTAGCCAGATGTAGCACCATCCACTGCAACATTTTGAGCCCTGCCATTCACCCAGCTCTTCACCCAGCACACTGCGTATCTGCTCATCTCACAGCTGGACAGCTTGTCCAGAAGTGTGCTGTGAGGGACAGTTTCAAAAGCTTTACTAAAATCCAGAAAAACTACATCTACTGCCTTCCCTTCATCCACTAGGCAGCTGAAATTCCAAAACGTATAAACTTAATGAAAAGTCAAAACACTTAGGAGGGAAAAATTCAACAAGAATTCTGAGAAAAGAATCCACATTAGTATATTTGTGGTGTACTTTCTTCCCACTCCTCCTGACTTCAATTTAACACAGTGAGGCACAGAGACAATCTACAAGTTTTTTTCTAATACGATTGCTAAAGATTTCAAAGTAAGAACAGATTTTTAGCAGATACAGTTAAATTAGAGAACATTTCACAAACGACACATCTGTGATCCTTTAAACTGACTCAGCTGAGTTGCTGGTTGCTGCTGGCTACCCATGTGAAATCACAGTTTCTGCTATCACAAGTGTGATTTACCATTACCACACTACCCATCTCTTCTGCAAAAGCACTGATAATATCATGCATACCAACTTAATTCGCTGAATGAAACACATAATCCTGCTTACTAGAAATCAGGTTTGGCCCTGCAAAACATTTTGATAAATAAAGTTATTAAAACATATGTTTACCTAGGATGGTCTGATACAGTTTAAAATGGAGAAGTCTAAATACATTATTTCAAGTACGTGAAGTACATGGCTAAGTACTTCTTTCAGAATTAGAGAAAATGACAGTGCATCCCATCTAGAAAACCACATTCTACCCCCAAAGGAAGATCTAGTCCACCTAAAATAAGTGTTTAGTAATCCACAGATATCAGCATCATTAAAAAGGTCAAATATGTCTTTCTCAAAATACCAAGTCAGAGAGAGTGACAGACAGACAGACAGACAGGGCTTTGCAACCAAGGCAGCCCGGCTCCCCACAGGAGAGGAGCACAGCACAGGGACAGAGGTGCTGGTTGCAGTGCCAGTGGCAGTGCCAGTGGTGCCAGGGCCAGTTTGCTTGTGTACGTGGCTTTTACTTTCTTGATTAAACTGTCAGCCACTGAGTTTTATCACTTTAAGTCTTCTGATTCTCTCCCCCATCCTGCTGGATATAAAGATGAATATCTCAAAAAGCTATGTTTTCATACCAGATGGACTATGGGTGAATTGCCAAGGCCGTTCCTTAATATTTAGGACCTGTGATTTATTATATTTCTGCCACTGCTTGGGTTGTGCAGCAACTCCCGGGATTCTTCAATACCTTGCTGATGAGCACAGTAAAATCACAAAGAACACTCTGCCCCAAACCCTGAAACTCATGTGCTGTCTGGACATACTTAAATTCTTCAGTTCCAATGAACAGGGATTTTCTGGGAAGGAAAAAACCTCCCTGACGTTCGTGAAACAAGACTCACAGTATCAGCACTCATGGAATACATTGCCAGTCACGCTGCTTGCCGTGGTTAAAGCAATTTGAATAAACAGCAAGTGAAATACAGGTCTCATGAAAAGTAAAGCAGAGCTTCACAATTCAGTACATAATCCCTGTGACTAAGTGGATCTTAGAATTAAAACCTGCAAAGTCTGATTCAACATACAGCTATGAAAACCCGATCCAAATCCTGTACAACTCCCCAAGGACCATTTCCTGAGTATGCTGAATTTGCACATCCAGAAACTAATAAGAGCATGTTCTTCTCACATGTCACAGCATTTTAAGCAGGCAACGTTAACCAGGATTGTGGCATTGCTCGTGGCTCCAGGCAGTGTCTTTCCCGCCGGACATGATGGCGCTGGAGCTGGAGCTGGCCAGGACGGCTCCCAAAGAGTCGCCTGGGAGGTGGGCGCTAGCCAAGGAGCCCCTGCTGAGCTTCCATTGCGATGGCCTTCACTGAGGCCTAGGAGCACCCCCAGGACCCTGGCAGAAGTAGACTTCCAAACACTTCCTTCCGTGCCTTCAAAAGAGGTGCTCGCTTAGGGATTGTCAACAGCACTTGTGGCTACATCCACGGCCCTGTTGTGCTTGCTCACCATACCAAGTGCAGGCTCCCTGGAGGAATGGTTGCTTTCTCCTCTTTGCACTGAGGAAAAGGAGATGTTCCAGGTGCAGCAGACGTGCCCGCAGCAGCCGGGTCCCTGAGCGCCGCGAGATGCGGCTGAGCTGCCGGGGACTCCGGGTTCTCCAAGGGTCCAGCCCAGCTGGGAGCTCTGCCAGGGCTCTCTCCTACACGCAGCCACCTCACCTCAGAAAACTTCCCCAGCTTTGGCACCTCTTGGCTCTTGCCTCCTCTCGTGCACTAACAGTGGACAAGGCACAGAGTGAAAAGGTGGCCATGAGGGGGACTGCCCAACCTTCCGGCACAGAGACGGGTGGGATCGCACGCACACACGGGCCTCTTCTCATCAGCCTCGCTCCTGCACAAGTCACACTAAACCCAACGCAATCAAGCTTCACCTTTTTATTCAAGATGCCACCTGCAATTCGCAGGAAAAGCAGCAAGATAGCAACATTGTGTCCATTAGAAAACTCTCTGTGTCTGTCCAGGGCAGACGGTTTCTTAACTATCAGGTCATTAGCGGCTGCTTCCAGCAAAAGCAAGCCCTCCAAAGCACAATCTAGAGAGAGCGCAATGGTGGTTTACAAGCCCTATCATGGTTGTAAACAAAATGCGTCACTGGACTGCATGCGTGCAAAAGATTGCACTGTTACCTTCTCCCCATCACATACTGTGCAGAGCTGCACGAGAAGGGCTGATTTGCAAACTGGCCCAGAGCCAACACTTCGCTGTGGAAGCCACGGTCAGAGGGCACGGGTAGGAAGGTGCCAGTGTTAAACAGCCAAGGAGAGAAAACCCGCTGGGTCCCCAAACCCATCGGTGCCAAAACACCCACTGAGGCGGGAGCTGTCTAAGGAAGAGAAAGTCAAAACAGAGCGAGACATTGCCCCAGGTGCCAGACACAAGGCACCTTCGTGGAATCGAACGGGAGGTGGTCACGGGCAGTATCGCTACTGGAAGGAAGGCTGGACCGGCAACAAATCCGCACTGTATTTTTGCCAAAAAGGGACACGATTAGGTTGATTAGTCCCCTATCTCGTAGGCACGGGGACTGATCCGGGGCCCCCCAGCACCCCAAAGGCTTCTTCCAAAGGGCGCTGGGCGCAGGGGCGGCGGGCGGGGCTGCACACGGAGGCTCTGTCACCCCCATGTCACAATGCCAGCACCCGGCAACGCTGAGGTCACAATGCCCCGGGCAGGATAAAAAGGAGCAGCCCCCCGTGTCTACCGCCAGAGCTGGCCCGAGGGCAGCCCAAACACATCCCAGACGAAGCACTTGGGGAGCTGGCTGGCGGAATCCCAGGGCAGCGGCTGAGGGAGGAAGACCTTGGATGAAGCTACGGGAGGTTCTCCACTGCAAGACAATCTCCTGGCAGGGCCACTTCCCAAACTCATCTGATGCATGGAAATCCTCTTCCACTGGGTAGCAGTGGCAGGACCAAGGGAAGTCCTTCTTGAGGAGCACTGCAGAGCTCACCATCATCATGCCCTGCAGAGCCAGGGGCAGTAGCTCTAAGAAGTGGGATGCCCAGATGTTGCAAGGGGGCCTAGGGCTCTCACCCGCATCAGAAGCTACGTGCCTCCTTGCCACAAGGTGACGGAGCAAGTGCCGAAGATGGGGCACGCTTCAGGTTATTCAATGCCTTCTGTTAGTGCAGGGATGGGAAGAAACGACATCCGAAATTTCCTCAGCGTCTGCTACTGCTAGGGAAAGGAGGAGGTAGGAACAGAAGGAGAGGAGAGAAGACTTCAGCTGGAAGGGACCTACAGTCATCATCTAGTCCAAAGGCCTGACCACTTCGGGGCTGGCCAAAAGTTGAAACATGGTATTAAGGGCATCGTCCAAATGCCTCTTCAACACTGACAGGCATGGGGCATCGCCCACCTGGGCTCCGGGAGCCCTGTTCCACCCTGTTTGACCACCCTCTTGGGAAAGAAAACTTTCCTCTTGTCAAGTCCAAAGCTCCCCTGAGGGATGGATGCCGCTTTGAGCCTTCTGCTATTGGCTGCCGGGAAGAAGGGATCAGCAGCTCCCTCTCCATTTTCCCTCCACGGAAGCTGTAGAGAGCAACGAGGTCGCCTCTCAGTCTCCACCTCTCCAAACTAGACACATCCCAGGTCCTCAGCATCCATGAACCAGAAGAAGCTCTTCTCTCACAGTGGAGTTCTACAGCCCCCACACTCCCTCCCAGCTGAAGCTCTGACACAGGAGAAATCCCCTACATCAAGAAAGCCCGCCTGAAGATCTACAGCCTAGAAATAGGGAATACAGCGTCACGTGGAGCACCAGGAGTTTCCGGCACTGCTTGCACACAGCAGAGTAGGAAAATGCTCCTGCAGGCACAAGTAGGTCACAGCCCGACTGTGAGCCAAAAATGTGATACAGGCAAATGCATTCTGGTGTGTCAGACAAGGCATTGCCAGAGGAAAGGCAAGCCTGGTGCAAAGCCCCGCTGAGAACTCGCCTGGACGACTACGGACATTTCTCATTCCTCGGCTTCAGGAAAGATCAAGTCCAGCTGGGATGAAAGCAAACCAAGACTACGTAGTTGGTTAGGATCACGGAGGGCCTACAGAAGAAGACAACAGCTGCAAGGAGCAAGACCAAGCCTGAGAGGGCTGGCATGACCCTCAAGCAAGATATCAAGGATGAAAGCCAAAGGAGGAAAAGAGCCATCGAGTGCAAGCAAAGATAGGGTCAACAGCACAAAACCATTCAAGACTTCTTCCTAAGCAGACAACCTCACCATCAACGACAGCGTAGCATCACGTATCACTTGCTGCATTGGGAAGGAATGGCACAGGGACTGCCAGGGCCACCTTCCAAGCTTATGTGATGGCTGGCGGGCTGGCTGGCTGGTTGGCAAGCCTCTTCAGGTGCATAGCAGTGGGACAAGACAAAGGGAATGCCTTCTTGAAGAGCACTGCAGAGCTCACCATCTTCATCCCATGCGCAGACAGGCTCAGGAGCCATCAGACATAGGATACAGAGGGCTTGCAAGGGGTTGCAGTGCTTTGGAGCACCCACTGGTGTCTCACCAGGCACAGGAAGGATTCTCGCCCCCAAGGTCCATCAGGTCAGAGGCATTTGGGCACTCTGGGAAGTCCCCGAGATGGCTCCAGCTCAAGGGAGGATAGGGCTTGCGCAGCTCCTGGGAGGCATGAGCAGCTTGTGGGCCAAGGAGCCTGGTCTGGCTCACATGCTCAGGGAACAGCCGATCGCCAGCACTGGGGTCAGGAAGGAATTTTTTCTCCCGGGGCAGATTGGCACTGGTCCCCGGGGGTTTTTTGCCTTCCTCTGCAGCATTGAGCATGACCACTTTTCAGAGCTCCTCTGGGCCCTTTTGGTTCGCTTCCTACCTGCTGCTCAAGCACCAGGAAGATGGCCTCTCGTGCCCTGCAGCTGGGGGGAGGAAGGCTTTTTTTTCCCCCCATGTGGGACACCAAGTGTCTCTGGGGGTTTTTTGCCTTCCTCTGCAGCATTGAGCATGGCCCACTTGCCGCGGCTTCTTTGGGCCATTTGGGCTGGGTGCCTGCTGCTCCACGAGGTGGCCCGAAACTTAGCTAGGACAGCCTACCTAAACCAGCATAGAACAACTAACCTAAGCCAACCTTAAACAGCTGAAAACAATCAACCTTCGAGAACCTAAACCAATCTCAATCTGCCTTCAAAAACTTCAAACAATCAGCCAACAACAACCTAAAAAGCACCTGAAACCATCTACAACAAATTACCTCAACCAACCTAAACCAAACCAAATAAAGCAACCTCAACACCCTCAAACAAACCTACCTAAAACAAATGACATAAAAAAATCCTACCGAAAACAACCTCAAACTCCATAAACCAGCATTCCTCAAACAACCTTCGGCAACGCTGATCCAAACAAGCTGAAGACATCTAAACAGACCCACCTTAATCATCCTAAAGCAACAATCTCAAACAACTTCAAAACCACCTCATAAAGCCTAAAACCGCCTGAAACAACCAAGCTAAAATAACCACCTAGACTAAACAACTTAAACAAGGTGACGGAGCAAGTGCCGAAGATGGGGCACGCTTCCGGTTATTCAATGCCTTCTGTTAATGCTGGGTTCCTGGAGCCCTGTTCCACCCTGTTTGACCACCCTCTTGGGAAAGAAAACTTTCCTCTTGTCAAGTCCAAAGCTCCCCTGAGGGATGGATGCAGCTTTGAGCCTTCTGCTATTGGCTGCCGGGAAGAAGGGATCAGCAGCTCCCTCTCCATTTTCCCTCCGCGGAAGCTGTAGAGAGCAACGAGGTCGCCTCTCAGCCTCCATCTCTCCAAACTAGACACATCCCAGGTCCTCAGCATCCATGAACCAGAAGAAGCTCTTCTCTCACAGTGGAGTTCTACAGCCCCCACACTCCCTCCCAGCTGAAGCTCTGACACAGGAGAAATCCTCTACATCAAGAAAGCCCGCCTGAAGATCTACAGCCTAGAAATAGGGAATACAGCGTCACGTGGAGCACCAGGAGTTTCCGGCACTGCTTGCACACAGCAGAGTAGGAAAATGCTCCTGCAGGCACAAGTAGGTCACAGCCCGACTGCGAGCCACAAATGTGATACAGGCAAATGGATTCTGGTGTGTCAGACAAGGCATTGCGAGAGGAAAGGCAAGCCTGGTGCAAAGCCCTGCTGAGAACTCGCCTGGACGACTACGGACATTTCTCATTCCTCGGCTTCAGGAAAGATCAAGTCCAGCTGGGATGAAAGCAAACCAAGACTACGTAGTTGGTTAGGATCACGGAGGGCCTACAGAAGAAGACAACAGCTGCAAGGAGCAAGACCAAGCCTGAGAGGGTTGGCATGACCCTCAAGCAAGATATCAAGGATGAAAGCCAAAGGAGGAAAAGAGCCATCGAGTGCAAGCAAAGATAGGGTCAACAGCACAAAACCATTCAAGACTTCTTCCCAAGCAGACAACCTCACCATCAACGACAGCGTAGCATCACGTATCACTTGCTGCATTGGGAAGGAATGGCACAGGGACTGCCAGGGCCACCTTCCAAGCTTATGTGATGGCTGGCGGGCTGGCTGGCTGGTTGGCAAGCCTCTTCAGGTGCATAGCAGTGGGACAAGACAAAGGGAATGCCTTCTTGAAGAGCACTGCAGAGCTCACCATCTTCATCCCATGCGCAGACAGGCTCAGGAGCCATCAGAAATAGGATACAGAGGGCTTGCAAGGGGTTGCAGTGCTTTGGAGCACCCACTGGTGTCCCACCAGGCACAGGAAGGATTCTCGCCCCCAAGGTCCATCAGGTCAGAGGCATTTGGGCACTCTGGGAAGTCCCCGAGATGGCTCCAGCTCAAGGGAGGATAGGGCTTGCGCAGCTCCTGGGAGGCGTGAGCAGCTTGTGGGACAAGGAGCCCGGTCTGGCTCACATGCTCAGGGAACAGCCGATCGCCAGCACTGGGGTCAGGAAGGAATTTTTTCTCCCGGGGCAGATTGGCACTGGTCCCCGGGGGTTTTTTGCCTTCCTCTGCAGCATTGAGCATGACCACTTTTCAGAGCTCCTCTGGGCCCTTCTGGCTCGCTTCCTACCTGCTGCTCAAGCACCAGGAAGATGGCCTCTCGTGCCCTGCAGCTGGGGGGAGGAAGGCTTTTTTTTCCCCCCATGTGGGACACCAAGAGTCTCTGGGGGTTTTTTGCCTTCCTCTGCAGCACTGAGCATGGCCCACTTGCCGCGGCTTCTTTGGGCCATTTGGGCTGGGTGCCTGCTGCTCCACGAGGCGGCCCGAAACTTAGCTAGGACAGCCTACCCAAACCAGCATAGAACAACTAACCTAAGCCAACCTTAAACAGCTGAAAACAATCAACCTTCGAGAACCTAAACCAATCTCAATCTGCCTTCAAAAACTTCAAACAATCAGCCAACAACAACCTAAAAAGCACCTGAAACCATCTACAACAAATTACCTCAACCAACCTAAACCAAACCAAATAAAGCAACCTCAACACCCTCAAACAAACCTACCTAAAACAAATGACCTAAAAAATCCTACCGAAAACAACCTCAAACTACATAAACCAGCATTCCTCTAACAACCTTCGGCAACGCTGATCCAAACAAGCTGAAGACATCTAAACAGACCCACCTTAAGCAACCTAAAGCAACAATCTCAAACAACTTCCAAACCACCTCATAAAGCCTAAAACCGCCTGAAACAACCAAGCTAAAATAACCACCTAGACTAAACAACTTAAACCAACCCCCAAAATAGGAAACCAAACAACATAAGCAACCTGAACAACATGACCTAAAGCAAATCGCCTAAGCCGAAATAAAACCACCAAACCCAACCTAAAACAACCAAGCTAAAAAACAGTCTCAACCAGCCAACACTTCAACAAACAAGCTAAAACACCCCAAAAAGCCTACATGACCAAAAACACCCAACCAACCCAAACCCCGCCCTACCCCATGCATTGCCTCACTTGGATGTGTCTGCAGTCTTGGAAGCTCCGCTACCCCAGCCAGGTTCTCCTACAAATGCACCTTGAGCTTCTTTGGAGCTTCTAGAAGGGGAGTGCAGCTACTGTATACTCTTGACCCATGAACGGTACCCCTCCAACTGGGAAGCTCATCCTCTTGGACTGACCACCTAGCTTCGGGAAGGAGGGAGCAGAGAGGGAGGAAGGGAGGAAGGGGACACCTAGCCGGCCAGATCAGACCAATCAACCCTGGCCGATCAATGGGGTGACACGGGTCGCAGACAGATTGCTCTCACATCCAAACCAACCAAATGCAATCTAAAACCAACCAAAACCACCCTCAACCAAACCTCAACCGACCAGCCTAAGCAACCCCGCCTAAACCAAGCAGCCAACCTGCAACCGTCAGCCTACCTACCATCAAACAAAAATGAACAACAAAATAAAACTACATTAAAGAAACAAAACCCTGGTCCCACTTTTTTTCTTTGTGTTTTGCGTCCTTGAAAGTCTTCTTGGAGCCAAAACCCTCCTGGCATTTCTGGGAAACAGTAGTCTCATCGTTGCTCGATTCATGGTGAGCAAATAGAACAGAAAAGTTCTGCTCTCTTGGGAGCCTGGACTTCTGCAGGGCAAGCCCTGACCGAGCCCTGAGGGCTCCATCCAGGAGAGCAGCTCTCTGCAGGGCGCAGACGGGCACACACACCTACACCATGGCTCAGGCAGGGACCCAAGGCCCCATGTTGAGCTGGGCCCTTGGCAGGAGATGGTGGCGGTGGGTGGGGGTCCCAGGGGAGGCCGGTCCCAGCCGCTGAGGCCTAGGAGCACCCCCAGGACCCTGGCAGAAGTAGACTTCCAAACACTTCCTTCCGTGCCTTTGAAATAGGTGCTCGCTTAGGGATTGTCAACAGCACTTGTGGCTACATCCACGGCCCTGCGGTGCTTGCTCACCATACCAAGTGCAGGCTCCCTGGAGGAATGGTTGCTTTCTCCTCTTTGCACTGAGGAAAAGGAGATGTTCCAGGAGGCAGCAGACGTGCCCGCAGCAGCCGGGTCCCTGAGCGCCGAGAGATGCGGCTGAGCTGCCGGGGACTCCGGGTTCTCCAAGGGTCCAGCCCAGCTGGGAGCTCTGCCAGGGCTCTCTCCTACACGCAGCCACCTCACCTCAGAAAACTTCCCCAGCTTTGGCACCTCTTGGCTCTTGCCTCCTCTCGTGCACTAACAGTGGACAAGGCACAGAGTGAAAAGGTGGCCATGAGGGGGACTGCCCAACCTTCCGGCACAGAGACGGGTGGGATCGCACGCACACACGGGCCTCTTCTCATCAGCCTCGCTCCTGCACAAGTCACACTAAACCCAACGCAATCAAGCTTCACCTTTTTATTCAAGATGCCACCTGCAATTTGCCACAGGAAAAGCAGCAAGATAGCAACACTGTGTCCATGAGAAAACTCTCTGTGTCTGTCCAGGGCAGACGGTTTCTTAACTATCAGGTCATTAGCGGCTGCTTCCAGCAAAAGCAAGCCCTCCAAAGCACGATCTAGAGAGAGCACAATGGTGGTTTACAAGCCCTATCATGGTTGTAAACAAAATGCGTCACTGGACTGCATGCGTGCAAAAGATTGCACTGTTACCTTCTCCCCATCACATACTGTCCAGAGCTGCACGAGAAGGGCTGATTTGCAAACTGGCCCAGAGCCAACAGTTCGCTGTGGAAGCCACGGTCAGAGGGCACGGGTAGGAAGGTCCCAGTGTTAAACAGCCAAGGAGAGAAAACCCGCTAGGTCCCCAAACCCATCGGTGCCAAAACACCCACTGAGGCGGGAGCTGTCTAAGGAAGAGAAAGTCAAAATAGAGCGAGACATTGCCCCAGGTGCCAGACACAAGGCACCTTCGTGGAATCGAACGGCAGGTGGTCACGGGCAGTATCGCTACTGGAAGGAAGGCTGGACCGGCAACAAACCCGCACTGTATTTTTGCCAAAAAGGGACACGATTAGGTTGATTAGTCCCCTATCTCGTAGGCACGGGGACTGATCCGGGGCCCCCCAGCACCCCAAAGGCTTCTTCCAGAGAGCGCTGGGCGCAGGGCCGGCGGGCGGGGCTGCACACAGGGGCTCTGTCACCCCCATGTCACAATGCCAGCACCCGGCAACGCTGAGGTCACAATGCCCCAGGCAGGATAAAAAGGAGCAGCCCCCCGCGTCCACCGCCAGAGCTGGCCCGGGGGCAGCCCAAACACATCCCAGACGAAGCACTTGGGGAGCTGGCTGGCGGAATCCCAGGGCAGCGGCTGAGGGAGGAAGACCTTGGATGAAGCTACGGGAGGTTCTCCACTGCAAGACAATCTCCTGGCAGGGCCACTTCCCAAACTCATCTGATGCATGGAAATCCTTTTCCACTGGGTAGCAGTGGCAGGACCAAGGGAAGTCCTTCTTGAGGAGCACTGCAGAGCTCACCATCATCATGCCCTGCAGAGCCAGGGGCAGTAGCTCTAAGAAGTGGGATGCCCAGATGTTGCAAGGGGGCCTAGGGCTCTCACCCGCATCAGAAGCTACGTGCCTCCTTGCCACAAGGTGACGGAGCAAGTGCCGAAGATGGGGCACGCTTCAGGTTATTCAATGCCTTCTGTTAGTACAGGGATGGGAAGCAACGACATCCAAAATTTCCTCAGCGTCTGCTACTGCTAGGGAAAGGAGGAGGTAGGAACAGAAGGAGAGGAGAGAAGACTTCAGCTGGAAGGGACCTACAGTCATCCTCTAGTCCAAAGGCCTGACCACTTCGGGGCTGGCCAAAAGTTGAAACATGGTATTAAGGGCATCGTCCAAATGCCTCTTCAACACTGACAGGCATGGGGCATCGCCCACCTGGGCTCTGGGAGGCCTGTTCCACCCTGTTTGACCACCCTCTTGGGAAAGAAAACTTTCCTCTTGTCAAGTCCAAAGCTCCCCTGAGGGATGGATGCAGCTTTGAGCCTTCTGCTATTGGCTGCCGGGAAGAAGGGATCAGCAGCTCCCTCTCCATTTTCCCTCCACGGAAGCTGTAGAGAGCAACGAGGTCGCCTCTCAGCCTCCATCTCTCCAAACTAGACACATCCCAGGTCCTCAGCATCCATGAACCAGAAGAAGCTCTTCTCTCACAGTGGAGTTCTACAGCCCCCACACTCCCTCCCAGCTGAAGCTCTGACACAGGAGAAATCCCCTACATCAAGAAAGCCCGCCTGAAGATCTACAGCCTAGAAATAGGGAATACAGCGTCACGTGGAGCACCAGGAGTTTCCGGCACTGCTTGCACACAGCAGAGTAGGAAAATGCTCCTGCAGGCACAAGTAGGTCACAGCCCGACTGCGAGCCACAAATGTGATACAGGCAAATGCATTCTGGTGTGTCAGACAAGGCATTGCCAGAGGAAAGGCAAGCCTGGTGCAAAGCCCCGCTGAGAACTCGCCTGGACGACTACGGACATTTCTCATTCCTCGGCTTCAGGAAAGATCAAGTCCAGCTGGGATGAAAGCAAACCAAGACTACGTAGTTGGTTAGGATCACGGAGGGCCTACAGAAGAAGACAACAGCTGCAAGGAGCAAGACCAAGCCTGAGAGGGCTGGCATGACCCTCAAGCAAGATATCAAGGATGAAAGCCAAAGGAGGAAAAGAGCCATCGAGTGCAAGCAAAGATAGGGTCAACAGCACAAAACCATTCAAGACTTCTTCCCAAGCAGACAACCTCACCATCAACGACAGCGTAGCATCACGTATCACTTGCTGCATTGGGAAGGAATGGCACAGGGACTGCCAGGGCCACCTTCCAAGCTTATGTGATGGCTGGCGGGCTGGCTGGCTGGCTGGCAAGCCTCTTCAGGTGCATAGCAGTGGGACAAGACAAAGGGAATGCCTTCTTGAAGAGCACTGCAGAGCTCACCATCTTCATCCCATGCGCAGACAGGCTCAGGAGCCATCAGAAATAGGATACAGAGGGCTTGCAAGGGGTTGCAGTGCTTTGGAGCACCCACTGGTGTCCCACCAGGCACAGGAAGGATTCTCGCCCCCAAGGTCCATCAGGTCAGAGGCATTTGGGCACTCTGGGAAGTCCCCGAGATGGCTCCAGCTCAAGGGAGGATAGGGCTTGCGCAGCTCCTGGGAGGCGTGAGCAGCTTGTGGGACAAGGAGCCCGGTCTGGCTCACATGCTCAGGGAACAGCCGATCGCCAGCACTGGGGTCAGGAAGGAATTTTTTCTCCCGGGGCAGATTGGCACTGGTCCCCGGGGGTTTTTTGCCTTCCTCTGCAGCATTGAGCATGACCACTTTTCAGAGCTCCTCTGGGCCCTTTTGGCTCGCTTCCTACCTGCTGCTCAAGCACCAGGAAGATGGCCTCTCGTGCCCTGCAGCTGGGGGGAGGAAGGCTTTTTTTTCCCCCCATGTGGGACACCAAGTGTCTCTGGGGTTTTTTGCCTTCCTCTGCAGCATTGAGCATGGCCCATTTGCCGTGGCTTTTTTGGGCCATTTGGGCTGGGTGCCTGCTGCTCCACGAGGTGGCCCTAACCTTAGCTAGGACAGCCTACCTAAACCAGCATAGAACAACTAACCTAAGCCAACCTTAAACAGCTGAAAACAATCAACCTTCGAGAACCTAAACCAATCTCAATCTGCCTTCAAAAACTTCAAACAATCAGCCACCAACAACCTAAAAAGCACCTGAAACCATCTACAACAAATTACCTCAACCAACCTAAACCAAACCAAATAAAGCAACCTCAACACCCTCAAACAAACCTACCTAAAACAAATGACCTAAAAAATCCTACCGAAAACAACCTCAAACTACATAAACCAGCATTCCTCAAACAACCTTCGGCAACGCTGATCCAAACAAGCTGAAGACATCTAAACAGACCCACCTTAGTCAACCTAAAGCAACAATCTCAAACAACTTCAAAACCACCTCATAAAGCCTAAAACCGCCTGAAACAACCAAGCTAAAATAACCACCTAGACTAAACAACTTAAACAAGGTGACAGAGCAAGTGCCGAAGATGGGGCACGCTTCAGGTTATTCAATGCCTTCTGTTAGTGCTGGGTTCCGGGAGCCCTGTTCCACCCTGTTTGACCACCCTCTTGGGAAAGAAAACTTTCCTCTTGTCAAGTCCAAAGCTCCCCTGATGGATGGATGCAGCTTTGAGCCTTCTGCTATTGGCTGCCGGGAAGAAGGGATCAGCAGCTCCCTCTCCATTTTCCCTCCGCGGAAGCTGTAGAGAGCAACGAGGTTGCCTAACAGCCTCCATCTCTCCAAACTTGGCACATCCCAGGTCCTCAGCATCCATGAACCAGAAGAAGCTCTTCTCTCACAGTGGAGTTCTACAGCCCCCACACTCCCTCCCAGCTCAAGCTCTGACACAGGAGCTCCTGCTGAGCTTCCATTGCGATGGCCTTCGCTGGCAACATCGCAAACCAAGTCGCTGCAGACACAGTGCGGATTTCTGGAGGAAAGGGATTTAATACTGAATGTCTTGTAGAAAAACTAACAAGATATGCGAAAATCTATGAGGTAAGTAAACGAGGGAGTGTGATCTATTTAGCAATGCATACATTGTTCGTAAAATAATCCAACCACTACTTATTTGAAACCATGATGTACACGTATTTTAAAAAGTTTTGAGGATGAGAGAAATAATCCTTGAATTTAAGGAAAGGGTACTCAAATCAGGCAAATTCTTGCACAAAAACCTCTTTGCATTGGACCAAAAACTAAAGCTGCAGCAGAGAGATGAATTCAGTGGTGTGGTTTTGTTTTTCTGATGTGGTAACTTTAACTGCTCCTCATATGGCTTCTTCTCCAAACCCTTCACCAACCTTTTCTCGACACCCACCAATAGCTTTATCTCCTTTTTATCCTGTGGCACCCAGAACTGTACCCAGTGCTCCAGGTGAGGCCGCAGCACTGCCGAGCAGAGCGGGACAATCACCCCCTGGCCCGGCTGGCCATGCTGTGCTGGGTGTACCCCTGGACACGGGTCCCGCTTGGCTGCCAGGGACACTGTTGGCTCATGTTCAACTTGCCATCAACCAGAAACCCCAGATCCCTCTGCACAGCTGCTCTCCAGCACCTCGTGCCCCAGTCTGTATGTACAGCCAGGACTGCTGGCACTAAGATGGATACTTGTGGAACCCACTCGTGACTGGTGTCCAACCCAACATGACCCCAACTCTGTTTATTTTTCCTCACTTAGGCAAAGTGAGTGGATTCCGTGCCTAAATATAATCACATGCATTTGCTTTATAGTAATTCCTTGCCAGATTCAGGCAAATGTGTACTTTTCCCGGAGTCAGGGAGGGCTCTGGCGTTGTATTTGGTGAGCCACGTGTATGCACACTGTGGATCCCCATTGTTATTATTTGCTGCACCCCAATAATTTTCTCAACTGATACTCAAACCTGTATTTATGTTCTTGGAGAGCTAAAACCCCGTTCTTTACTGGTTAATCTGCTGCACCTTTTTGACCAGAATAAAAGTTTGTTTTGGACCCTGTTGTCAGCCTAAAACTATCGTGGTGCCTCTGTGACACACGGGATGGGGGGGACACAGGGGACACAGAGGGGACATGGCGGGTGACCTGGGGGTGGGGTGTCAAAGGGGACCTGGAAGGGACATGAGGGCCACAAGGGGGGACACGTCCCCCACTTTTCCCCCCTGCACCACAATTTACCCCCCAGTTTCCTCCGGTTTTAGAATCCCCAAACAACTTGCGTTAGAAAAGACCTTTAAGATCATGGAGTCCAACTGTTCCCCCGATACCCAATCGGAGTTGAAACGCCCGTCACCAGTTTCCCACGAATCCCTTTGGGCCTCGAGCATTTTATTCCCCTCGAGCAACCCCCGGATGAAACACCCTGACACTCAAGTTCTCACGTTTGCAGCAAAATCCCCATTTTGCCCTGTTTTTGTTTCTCGAACTGGGATGAACTCTGCAGGCTCTTCTCAAATGCAAAATAACGAGGGTTTCACTGCCCTCTGGGCTGGACTTTGCTGCTGCTTAATGGGGATAAACTTAGCATTTTTATTTGTGTGAATTTCCTTAATTGGGATCTTCCCTATGATCCTAATGGAGATAAACTCGTTGTTTTTAACAGGTAGGCTCCCCCATGCACGGCCGGGACACAACCCAGAGCAGCCGGACCGTGCAGCAGCCAATTTTCTGCTGCCCGACGCCGTCTGCTCTGCAGGGACGAGCCTGAGCCCGAGCAGCCGTGCGTGCCCATCCCGGCACCAGGCGAGCCACTGCTCCGGCAGCGTGTGCGGGTGAGCCAGGGCCATGCAACGAGGAAGAGGGACCTCCTCCTCTTCAGTGACACCTTGGGCATCGCCAAGCACCAGTAAGATTTTCAGAGCCCAGCGGCCTTTCCTCCCAACCCTGGACATGGCAGCAGGGCAGCAGGGCAGGGACAGCCCAGGAGCAGCCCCAGGTGGCCGGCACCCTGGGTGCTGGATGCAGCCATGGCCGTGACCATGGCAGGGGGACTTGGGAGGGGAGCCAGCAGGCTCAGGCACCTCCAGGTCACTCCCTGTGCTCCTCTCTGCAGACGTATTCCATATCATGCACCAGCCCCTGGGAAAATTGAAAGGTACAATGGTTTGTTAAAAACTACACTAAAGGCATTGGGTGGTGGAACCTTTAAAAACTGGGATTCAAATTTAGCAAAAGCCATTTGGTTGGTCAACACCAGGGAATCAACCAATCGAGCTGGGCCTGCTCAATCGGGAATTCTTCGTACTGCAGAAGGAGATAAAGTTTCTGTAGTAGACATGAAAAACATGTTAGGAAAGGCAGTCTGGGTTCCTCCTGCCTCAGGCAAAGGCAAGCCCATTACTGGGATTGTTTTTGCCCAGGGACCTGGCAGCACCTGGTGGGTGATGCTTAAGGATGGAGAAGTTCGGTGTGTGCCTCAAGGGGATTTGATTCTAGGTGAAAATATTCAATACTGAACTGCATGATGTGAATTGCCACACTAACAGTGTTTAATAAGTGTCTTTCAGATCAAGACAGTGATGATGAAACCAGAGCTCGCTTCTTCGAGTGGTGCCTGACAACTTCTTCAAAGTTGATAGAGTCTTTTAACCCACAAACAGTGGTCATGAGATGCACTAGATGTACCATTTTTCCTGCCATGGGATACTGTTGTGACAAATGAACTTAATGAACTTTTTCAAAGGATGGTCAAGGGATTAAGAGAATGATGAATTACTCCTGTGTATATATGTACTTATGTATGTATATATATATAAAAGTAGTGATTAATTAGATTGTATTGATAGAATGTATTAATTAAATTGTATCGATAAGGTCTAAGTATGCCGTGAATGGCATGTTATAAGAGGTGGAATGCCCTGGTTTTGTTAAAAACACGTTTCTCTTTTAATGAATTTGCCTGTCAGCTAAAGCTTCATATTAGCTGATTTCCTGAAAAGCCAGATCCATATATTGGTAGACACAGCGATGGAATGTGAGGTGACAGTGACAGGCTGGGCTGACAGGCTCCCCCTCCCCTAGGGGGCGCTCGGCTGCCACACCCAGCTGACACAGAACCTTTGTCACAATGCCCGCTACCGTGGTGGGGATGCGGTGACACTGCAGGTGACAGGGACGCTGCAGGACTTGGTGTCAGCTCAGCAATTTCTCAGTTCCCCAAAGAAGCTGAATTCTGCAAATTGCTGCCTTTGCTGTTGAAATGATATCATCAGGTGGGTGTTTTGGTGTAATACGCTGAAAACCAGAGCAGAAATGGTGAAATATTCCCATCATATGCATGATCCCTGCACCAAACCACCATGACAGAGCCTAACTAGATCTGCAGCTATTTTTTTGTTCTGCCAGCAGATTTAGAAAGTGCAGTATAAAAACCACCTTTATGGAGAGATCTTTGCGTTTTAGGCTTAGTCTAAGTGTCTCAAGTGGATGGGGTTTTTGTTTAGGCCTAATCTAAAAGGTCTGATGGCTTTCCTCCTTGTCTAAAGAAAAATGTGCTGTAAATATAAATAGAAAAACCATCCTCGTGAAGGGATCTTGGTGTTTTAGGCTCAGTCTAAGTTTCCCAAGTAGTTGGGTTGTTTTTTTTCTCTTCTGTGAAAAATATATTGCTGCTTGTGCATTCTCATAATGTCTCATTGGTGTGTGGAGACAATAGAAGTGCGATGTTATGTACAAAATTTTGCATTTGTATCTGTAAAGGGATTCTCATATTCATATACACTCATGAATTTTTCTTTTCTGTATTTCTGTTGTTTTCAGAACACACAGATGACAATGCCCCAGTCCCTAAGAACTCACCAGGAGCTGTTGCAAGAATCGCAGCTGGAGTAGTTAAAGCTCCCGGCAAAAAACACATTTTGTAAGTATTCCTTGGGCTTTGTATTCTTTGTGAGGTGTTTCAGTGTGGTTTAAACTTTTTGATAGATATTAGTTTACAGTGGCATTCAAATGGTATCTTGCTCTGACTCTGTGACTGAGAATCTGTGTCTGTTATATTGACTCTGTGACTGTGATTCTGACTGTGACAGTGATTCTGTGACACTGTGACTGAGACTGTTACTCAGACTCTGGGACTCTGACTCTGTGATCTGTGACTTTGTGACACTGTGACTGTGACACTTTGACTGTGACACTGTGTCTCTATGACTGACACCAAGACTGTGACTCTGTGACTCTGTGTTTTTGTCAGCCTGTGACTGTGACTCTGTGACTGTTATTGTGACGGTGACTATATAACTATGACTGAGACTCTATGACTGTGACTCTTTGACTGTTAATGTGGTCCTGTGACTCTGTAACTCTGTGACTGTGACTGTGACTCTGTGGCTCTGTGACTGTTACTGCGACTCTGTGAGTGTGACTCTGACTCTGTGACACTGTGACTGTTAATGTGATTCTGTGACTCTGACTCTGTTACTCTGTGACTTTGTGACGCTGTGACTCTGAGACTATTTGACTGTCACACTGAGACTCTGTGACATAGTGACACTGTGAAACTGTGACTCTGTGACTCTGTGACTGTGACTCTGTGACACCATGACACTGTGATTATGACTCTGTTACTCTGACCTTGTGACTCTGTGATTATGTGACTGTGACTCTGTGACTCTGTTACTCTGCGATTATGGCTGAGTGACTCTGACTCTGTGACTCTGTGACTGTGACTGAGACTGTGACTCTGACACTGTGTCTCTATGACACTGTAACACATTGTGAATCTCTGACACTTTGACACTCTGTGACTCTGTTACTCTGACTCTGTTACTCTGTGACTGTGACGCTGTGACTCTGTGACTCTCTGACACTGTAACTGTGACTCTGTTACTCTGACGCTGTTACTCTGTGACTGTGACTCTGATTCTGTGACACTGTGACCGTGACTGAGAGTCTCTGACTGAGAATCTGTGACTCAGTGACTGAGACTCTGTCACTCAGTGACACTGTGACTCTGTTACTCTGACTCTGTGACTCTGTGATTCTGTGACTGTCACTCAGTGACACAGTGACCCTGTGACTCTGTGACTGTGAACAAGACTTTCACTGTGACACTGTGACACAGTGACTGTGACACTGTGACTCTGTGTCTTTGTGAGTCTGTGACTCTGAATCTGTGACTGTTAGTATGACTCTGTGACCCTGATTCTGTGGCTCTGTGACTTTGTCACCCTGTTACTGTGACTGAGAATCTTTGACTGTCACACTGAGACTCTGTGACACAGTGACCCTGTGACTCTGTGACACTGAGACTCTGTGACTGTGACTCTGTGACTCTGTGACTCTGTGACTCTGACACTGTGACACAGTGACTGTGACTCTGTGTCTTTGTGAGTCTGTGAGACTGTTACTGCGACTGTGACTGTGACTCTGACTCTGTAACTAAGTGACTGTAAATGTGACTCTGACTCTGACTCTGTGAGTCTGTGACTTTGTGACACTGTGACTGTGACTGAGACCCTTTGACTGTCACACTGAGACTCTGTGACACAGTGACCCTGTGACTCTGTGACACTGAGACTCTGTGACTGACTCTGTGACTCTGTGACTATTACTCTGTGACTCTGTGACCCTGTCACTGTGACACAGTGACTGTGATTCTGTGACGGTGTGTCTTTGTGAGTCTGTGACTCTGTGACTGTGACTCTGTGACTCTGTGACTATTACTCTGTGACTCTGTGACTCTGACACTGTGACACAGTGACTGTGACTCTGTGACTGTGTGTCTTTGTGAGTCTGTGACTCTGTGACTGTGATGTGACTCTGTGTACTAAGCAACTATGACTAAGACTTTATGAATGTGACACTGTGACTGTGAATATGACTCTGTGACTTTGTGACTGTGACTCTAACTCTGTGACTTTGTGACACTGACTGTGGCTGAGACACTGACTGTGACACTGTGTGTCTATGACTCTGTGACACTGTGACACAGTGACTGTGACTCTGTGACTCTGTGACTATGGCTCTGTGACTCTGTGACTGTGAATTTGACTCTGACTGTGACTCTGTGACTCTGATATTGTGACACTGTGACTGTGACTGTGACTCTGACTCTGTGACACTGTGACACTCTGTGACTGAGACACTTTGACTGTGACACTGTGTATCTATGAGCCTGTGATTCTCTGACTCTATGACTGTGACTCAGACTCTGTGACCCTGTGACTGTTAATGTGTATCTGTGACTCTGTGCCTCTGATTTTGTGACACTGTGACTGTACTCAGACTCTTTGACTGTGACTCTGTGACTGTGACTGTGACTCTTTGACTCTGTATTAATGTGACTCTTACATTTTATAAGCCTACATATTGACTGTGACTCTGTTACTGTGACTCTGACTCTTTGTGAGTATTAATGTGACTCTGTAACTCTGTGATTCTGCAATTGTGTGACTCTGTGACTCTGACTCTGTGTCTCTGTGAATCTGTTACTGAGACTCTGTGACTGTGATTCTTACTCTGTGACGCTGTGACTGAGACCCTTTGACTGTCACACTGAGACTCTTTGACACAGTGAGCCTGTGACTCTGTGACACTGTGACACTGTGACTATGACTCTGTTACTCTGACTCTGTGACTCTGATTATGTGACCGTGAATCTGTGACTCTGTTACTCTGTGACTCTGTGACTGTTAATGTGACTCTGTGACTCTCACTCCGTGACTCTGTGATTTTGTGACACTGTGACTGTGACTGATACTCTTCGACTGTTACACTGTGTCTCTATGACTCTGTGACTCCGTGACTTTGTGACACTGTGTCTTTCTGAGTCTGTGACTGTGACTCTGTGACTGTTATTGTGACTCTGTGACTATGTAACTATGAGTGAGACTCTATGATTGTGACTCTGTGACTCTGACTCTGTGACTCTGTGACTGTTAATATGACTCTGTGACTCTGATTCTGTGACTCTGTGACTTTGTCATGCTGTTACTGTGACTGAGACTCTTTAACTGTCACACTGAGACTCTGTGACACTGTGACTCTGAATCTGTGACTGTGACTCCGTGACTTTCAATCTCTGACTGTATGACTCTGTGACTGATTCTGTGACTCTGTGACTTTGTGACACTGTGACTGACACTGACTGTGGCACTGTGTCTTTATGACTCAGTGAGTTATTGACTATGACACTGTGCCTCTGTGACTCTGTGACACAGTGACTGTGTCTGTGTGACTATGTGACTTTGTGACTGTGACTCTCTGACTGTCACTGTGACTATGTGATCTGTACGTTTTTAGGCTTACATTTTATAAGCCTACATTTTTAGGCCTACTTTTTCAGGCCTACTTTTTTAGAAGGTGAGGTTCGAACAGCGGTGACTCTTGAGTCATAGACACACAGTGTCACAGTCAGTGTCTCAGCCACAGTCAGTGTCACAAAGTCACAGAGTTAGAGTCACAGTCACAAAGTCACAGAGTCACATTCACAGTCACAGTGTCACATTCATAAAGTCTTAGTCATAGTTGCTTAGTACACAGAGTCACATCACAGTCACAGACTCACAGACTCACAAAGACACACAGTCACAGAGTCACAGTCACTGGGTTTGTTCTTGGGGCTGCTTGTTCTGAGACCAAAGTTGTAGATCCCATTTCCTGAACATGGAGAGATTCCTTGGTTTGTTTTTGCTTTTATAGTAAAGACATTGTAGCATAAACTTGGAATTTGTTCTTATCTGGGTAGAGTCTCATTCTCAGTGTTTGACTGTTTCTATCATTTGGGTGAGGGGGGGATATAGCAGGTATTTGTAGGCCTCAAATCTGAGGCTTTTTGCACACTAAAGATTAAGACCAAATAAATATGAAAGAACGAAGTGGCAGTTCAATGAGTATGTGGAATCTCAGCAAGTTTTCACGTGTCGTAAATATTTCCTAAAATATCGCAGTGCTTTCAAGATTACTTTAAAGCACTTAATGCAGTTTCTGGTAATTAAGACCTTTTATTTGGTTTCTTTTTGATCTGTTGCAGGGCTCCAAAATAACACAAAACCCTTGTAACTGCTTTCAAATGACATTTCTACTGCTATTTTCAGTCAATACGGCATATATTTTATGACATATTATGTATTTTGGTGCTTTCGTGGCTAAACATGGCAAAGACTTGATCACAGTGCTTGGGCTTCCACAAAGAAACACTCTTCTGAAGAGATTTTAGTTGTGTTTTCCTCAGATGACTAATTAGAGTGATTAGTCACCAAATACAAATGTAATTTTGGTGTGGTTTATTTTTCAGTTGCACTGAATGCACCTGGAGAGAAGAGTTTATGCATAAGAATAAATTTCCACATTCCTTAGGCAATCAGAACATAAAGTTTGATGTTCAAGCTTTAGAATCTGGTTTCACTGCTGCTTGTTGGTTCTGGATGCTTTATTTAAGTTCTCATCACCTTTATTTCTCCTTCTAGAAGTCAAAAGGAGCCAGTGAGCGGAACATCAAAAGCAGTATGTAAAAACTTAATCTCACCCTTTTTCCTACACACTGTGCTGAATTTTAACCAACGCAGCCTTGTATGAATTTTCCAAGCATTAACATAATGTATTTTCCAGTAAATGTTTAAAATATTGGACTCAACAAGGTAAAAAGTGAGTCACGCTGTTGTTGTGAGGACAGCTCTGTGCAGCTCCGTGCTTCCTTGTTGTGCCCTTAAGTACTTGGGGATTTGTTCCTAAAACTGTGTAATTGCAGTGATTTTGTTGGGGCCCCTCTGAGTAAAAAAATGTCTTTAATAGATTGCTGTGAATTTAAATATCATTGCTACACAACTATGAATTTACATTTGGGAAAGGTGTGGTGTTTTTCTTCAGGTTTGCAAACACTGTTATTCTGCTACTAAAATATTGTATAAATGAGAAACACAAGGAAACACTTGACTGGTTTGGATCTGGATTTGCCGCTTTTGTCGAATACTATGTGTCACTCACTTGGTTTTTATATTTTGTCTTTATTTTAACGTAAATTGCATTTATTGTATTGCAACTAAAACAGATGAGTTTTTATTTCTTGAAAACAGTTATTTTTTTCTCTCTCTCTTTTTTTTTTTTTTTTTTTTTTTTTTTACTAGCATGTGTATCAACACAAAATCAGTCTTCATAAATACAGTTTATTTGGTTTTTTTCCATGTTTCTGTATGTATTTCAAAGCAGAAGTTAGTCTGATAGGAATAAATCACTGGAAAGCTCGTCCATAATTGTGGAACAGTAAGACAACAACATTTGAATTTGTTACAGCTTTGTTGTGCTGCTGTCCCGCTGTCCCACTGTTACTACGCTCTGTCTTGAATGTACAATTGAACATGTGTCTAATTTTTTGTGAACAGATCAATGACTCTCCTGCATCTCTTTCTCTGGCACACCTTATTAAGGTATTACAATAGAATATAAGGTATAAATTCTTGTCAAATTCTTTAATACTTTCTGGAAGAGAAAAGGAAAAAAAAAAGCAACCAAACCAAATCTGAGAGGAAAAAAACTGGGGAGAGTGACAGCTTTGAAATAATGTAATTATTTTTCTGTGTTGTGCTTTCTTAAGGTCCAAGTCTTCCTGTAGTGCTTTGTCTTACCCTAGAAGTTCGTATACCCACTACAAGTCATAATCAGGTTCTTCCTGTGCTCGCTCCAGCTCTCGATCACGGAGTCGTTCCTGTTCCCATTCCTACTCGCCATTGCTGCCATCTCCAAGAAGACGCAAAGGGAAGAGTCATAACTATCATTCTAGGTCAAAGTTGCATGGTGATCACCACTCATGGTCAAGGTGTTCTTAAAAGACATGAAGCGAGATGAGGCCAGCCCCATCGCTGAGGAACTGGTAAAAGATCTCCGGCCCCTATTTGACTCTGTCATACCCTGTCAGGCTCTTTCAGGCTTTTTCATGCTCTGTCAGGTCCTGTTGGGCTCTGTCAAGCCTTGTCAGGCTCTCTCGGTCTTTGTTGGGCTCTATCAGGCTCTGTTGAGCACTGTCCGGCTCTTTCGGGCCCTGTTGAACTTTGTCAGGATCTTTCAAGCCTTGTCAGGCTCTGTCGGGCTCTGTCAAGCTATGTTGGGCTCTGTCAAGCTATGTCGGGCTCTGTCGGGATGTGTCAGGCTGTGTCAGGCTCTGTCAGCTTTGAGGCTTTGTACAGGCCCTGCCAGGCTTTGTCAGGTGTTGTCAGGCTCTCAGGCTCTATCAGGCTCTGTCGAGCCCTGTCAGGCTCTGTTGAATTCTCTTGGGCTTTTTTGGGCCCTGTCAGGCGCTATGGGGTTTGGTCAGGCTCTGTCCAGCCCTGTCAGGCTTTGTCAGGCTCTGTTGGACTTTGTTGGTCTTTGTTGGGCTCTGTCGGGTTTTTTAAAGCTCTGTCGGGTTTTTTACAAGCTCTGTTGGGCTTTGTTGGGTTTTGTTGTGCCCTGTCAGTCGCTGTTGGGCTTTGTTGGGCTCTGTCAGTCACTGTTAGGCTTTATCGGGCTCTGCTGGGCTTTGTCAGTCTCTGTCGGTCTTTGTTGGGCTCCATCTGGCTCTATCAGAATTTGTCTGGCTCTGTCAGGCCCTGTTGGTCTCTTTCAGGTTTCACTGGGCTTTCTTCAGCTCTGTTGGGCTTTGCCAGGCCCTGTCGGGCTCTGTCAGGCTCTGTTGGGCTTTGTCAGATTTTTCTGGGCTCTTTCGGGCTCTACAGGTCTTTGTCGGGCTTTATTGGGCTTTGTCGGTCTTTGTCAGGCCCTGTCAATCTCTTTTGGTCTCTTTTGGCAAAGCTCAACACAGCCCAACAAACCTTAGAGACTGACAGAGCGTGACAGAGCGTGACAGAGCCCGACAAAGACCAACAAAGCCCGACAGAGCCTGACAAAACCCAACAGAGCCCAATAAAGCCTGACAAAGACCTATAGAGCCTTACAGAGCCCAAAGAAGTCTGACAGAGCTCGACAGGACTTGACCAAGCCTGACAAATCCCAATAAAGCCCGAGAAAGCCCCTTAAAGCCCGACAGAGCCCCCAAAGCCGACCAGAGCCCGACAAAGCCTAGCAGAGACCAACAAAGCCCAGTAGAGACCAACAAAGCTCAAACAAGACAAACAGAGCCTGACAGAGGCTGACAGAGGCCAACAGAGCCCGACAGAGCCCAACAGAGCCCAACAAAGCCCCAAAGAGACCATCAGAGCCTGACAGCCAGGCAGAGGCTGACAGGGCTGGACAGAGCCCAACAAAGCCCAATAAAGACCGAGAGAGCCTGACAAAGAACAACAGGGCCTGACAAAGCTTCAGAAAGCCCCACAAAGCCCCATGGAGCCTGACAGAGCTTGAAAAAAACGGACAGAGCCTGACAGGGCCCAACAGTGCCTGATAGAGCTCAAGAGAGCTCAACAAGGCCTGACAAAGCCTGACAGACCCCAAAAAGGCCCAACAAAGCCAGACAAAGCTCACAGGGCCTGACAGGGCCCGACAGGGCCTGACAGGGCCTGACAGAGCCCAACCAATCCTGAAAGCACCCAACAAAGCCTGAAAGCACCCGGAAGACCCCAATAGAGTCCAAGAGGACATGGAAAAAGCCCGACAGAGCTTGACAGAGTCTGACAGGGCCCAATAGAGCCCAACAGAGCCTGACAGAGTTTCACAGAGCCTGACAGGGCACAAAGAACCTGATTGTGACTTGCAGTGGGTATATGAACTTCTAGGGTAAGACAAAGCACTACAGGGAGACCTGGACCTTGAAAAACACAACACAGAAAAAATAATTACATTATTTCAAAGAAAGCACTCTCCCCAGATTTTTTTCCTCTCAGATTTGGTTTGGTTAGGGTTTTTTTTCTCTTCCAGACAGCAAGTCACAAGGGCTATAGTGCAGTATCAAATAGCAAGAAAACATGATTTAGACTGCAGACAGTCACTCCTGATTTTAAAATGCTAGTCTAGTCTATTTAACTTTACTACTTATTTGGCAATTTGTAGAGGATGCAAAGCACTTGTACTGCAATCGTATATACTATTTAATCCTATGTACTATTTAATCCTCCATACTGTTTAATCAACACTTCCAGCCAGATGTCCCTGCAAAATCTTGCACATACTTCGAGCTCTGACGAGGAACAGTGACCACATGTTGATCAAATCACCTCTAAAAGCTTCTAAACTCAGTTTCTAAAAACATGACAGATCCTGGCACCATGACTAATAGAGAGCTCTTCAGACTCCTGCCCAAGGGATTTGGGGGATAGAAAACATCAGCTGTCCTGATTTTTTTTTTTTTTTTTTTTTTTTTTTTTTTTTTCCCCACAAGCTTTCCCTTTATTATTTTTTGAAGAGTCATTTCACATTATTCCCCGTATGTTCATTAGCATCATTCCTCCTCTAAATGTCCTTCACCAATTGAAAATTTCTTTACAAACAAGTCTGATGTTTTAATTCCTAAGTTAACCATGTCAGCAAAAGACTAGTGGAAGTCACCAGTCTGCAGTCCAGGTTAAAATCTCTCTGGGTATCCATGTGAGAGAAAAGAAAAATGAAATGAGGACAGTTTCTCTGACCATATTTGAGCTGTAAATCACACAGGAAACTCCTGTCACTGCAAACCCTGAAGTCAACCAATCCACCCAATGACAGAGATGTGGAATGGAACTCCTCTGGCTTCTCCTAGACAATCTTCTTCTCCATTACAGACATATAAAGCAGTTACTTGGAAAATGAATACGTACACTCCTTTGGACTCCTTTCCTATTCCATCAATTCCTGGGAACAGGCTAAAAAGATTTGTGCTGTTACAAAAAGAAATCCAGACATCTCTCATCGTAAGACCCACACTTGCAATGACATTTCACTGATTACTTTAACTAGCAAAAGCTTTTAATCCTCTCCTTTTGCCAAGCATAAGGGCTGCAAGGCAAGGCAAGGCAAGGCTAGGCTGCAGGACGTTTATTTGCTTTATATTTTCTACCACATCCACCTTCAGAGCAGGAGGAAAGCCATCAGACCTTATGGATTAGGCCCAAACAAAAACCCAAGCTACTTGAGACACTTAGACTAAGCCTAAAATGCAAAGATCTCTCCATAAAGATGGTTTTTATACTGTACTTCCACAATCTGCTGGCAGTACAAAAAAATAAGCTGCAGATCTCCTTAGGCTGAGTCATGGTGGTTTGGTGCAGGGATCATGCATATCATGAGAATATTTCACCATTTCTGCTCTGGTTTTCAGTGTATTACACCAAAACACCCACCTGATGACATCATTTCAACAGCAAAGGCAGCACTTTGCAGAATTCAGCTTCTTTGGGGAACTGAGAAATTGCTGAGCTGACACCAAGTCCTGCAGTGTCCCTGTCACCTGCAGAGTCACCGCATCCTCGCCACGGTAGCGGGCATTGTGACCAAGGTTCTGTGTCAGCTGGGTGTGGCAGCTGAGCGCCCCCTAGGGGAGGGGGACCCTGTCAGCCCCGGCCCTGTCACTGCCTGCTGTCCCTGCTGTCACCAGCGAAGCCTCTGAAAACTGGCCAAACCATCCCCAGACCTGGGGCCAAAGTGGCCCAAATTCTCCAACAGACAAGTCGGGAAGAAAGATATGGAACAGAGGGAGAAAGCGAAGGGAGCAGCAGAAAGGGAAGGAAGAATAAAAAGTGGTGTTGGGCTGCAGGACTGTAATGGAGGATTTGAAAGAAAAGAGGCAGGAAGCAGGAGAGTGAGAGAAAAGGAAAGAAGAGAGGTGTCTTGGTTTTGTTAAAAACAAGTTTCTCTTTCAGGGAATTTTGCCTGTCAGCTAAAGCCTTCATATTAACTGCATTTTCCTGGAGAACCAGACACATGTTTTGGTAAACCTAGCAATGGAATGCAAACTTATTGATAAGCATGGATGGACATCTCGCGAGAGGGGTGACGAGAAACTGGTGACCAAGAAACTGACCAACTGTGTATAACATTCCATTCACGTGAATACTTCATATAAAAGTGGGAGATCACGAGGATCTCGTCCCTTTTGCCTTCTGCCTTTGCTTTTTCCCTTCTGCTTATGGCCGACATTAGGAGTGGACCTTGCTAGTTGTCCCTGCAAACTGAGGCCTAGTGAAAGACTGAATCCAGCTCCAGTTGGCTGCAGAGTCTAATCCAGGACTTTGGTTGCCGGCTCTGCAGTTGCTGAGACTTTCAAGATTGGTTTTGTATATTTTGTATTATTTTCTCTATTCTTACTAGTAGCATTAGTAAAACATCTTTCATTTTTCCAACTCTCTTCTCTCTGTCCTTCTTTCCCTCCCAATCGCCTGTCCGGAGTGGGAAGGGGGGAGAGGGAGGGGCAAAACGGGGGAAGTGTGGGGGGAGAGGGGGTTAACAATACATCTGCCAGGGTTTTATTGTCACCCCGCAATCTTAACCCTCGACAGATAATTGGCGCCCAATGTGTGGCAAGAGAAAGGGGTAAAGTTGAAGATTTTTGGCTTCTCTACTGCTCTGATGTACCTTTCAATTTTCTTGGCACGGTGCCAACTCATAGAGTTGTGATACTCGCGCATCTGTTTGCTTTGTGTATTATTTAGTGGTATTAAGGCAAAGTGAATTACATTGATTTAAAGACGTTATGGCATAAGTTGTATCAGTTCTTTTCTACATTGTGCTCATTGATTCCATATCTGTGTTGGGCCTTCTTTTTAAATCGAAGTATTCATTATATAACAACAAGGAACTTGACAATGGTCATGATGATACTGTGTGGTTTGTCACTGGTTTATTTCATTATACTGCAGCCACTAATGAATTTCTACTCGCTTCTGCTTTACCTTGAAAAGCCTCCAGGAGAGATTAAAGAGCAGTATGGCTCTGTGTTTGCTAATTGGTCAAGCGAATCTTTAGAAAGGCTGACTAACAATACTTTTGTTTTTTCGCTAGGACAGTTCGCAAATGTTTTAGAGAGCTTTGAATATCCTTGGAGTTTTGATAGAACTGTGATGGTGTTATCTGGTTTGCTGAATGTGTGTCAGTTTCTGTTAATGTTAAGAGAAATGGGGTTCAACAGAAGGTTTGCTGTTGGAGAATGGCCAAGAGAGAAAGGGCATGAGACCCTCTCTACAAAGAGGATCTCTTCTAGTTAGCATGAGTAGGCCTCAGTTAGCATGAGCTGAGCAAGGGTAAGTGAGAGGGTATTGCCTGAGAAAGGCCTGGGTAAACAAGTCTCAGGAGGCAGCGCCTGAGAGAGGCCTGGATAAACAAGTCTCAGGAGGCAGCTCCGAGATAACGAGGGAATTCACATACCAGAGAAGCCACAGAAGGGGATGGACTCATTATGTATGTTGGGATGGGCTCATTACGTATGCTATCAAATCGGTGTTTGACGAGTAGGCATAATTAATAGAACCGTTATAAAAGCCTGTGCTCTGTATCAATAAACTGAAGTATGCTTATCATCCGCACCGGATGGCCGCATTTCTTCCTCCGTCGCCGTAGGCCCGAACCCAGGCCAGGGTCTTGACCCCCGACAGTTTGCGTCTCTTTTTTGTCCTGAGATTTGCGGTGCGTCTTCGGAAGCTTTAGCAAAAAGCACTCCTGGCTGCTTGAGAAAGAGCAAAACAGCGAAAGCTGCCACTGCAGCCACTGCCCCCCCAATGGCGGCTTTGCAGGCTGAAGCTACAGCTCCTCCGCAGAGTTCCTCTGCCAAGGTCGCTGCAGATAACATTACTTCTCCAGCCTCAAAGGCAGCCCCCTCTTCTTCACACACTGGTCACTCTTGCTGCTGTAACCACAGCAATCACTGTGACAGTCATTCAGACTCTGGAAATGAATCAAATGATGCTGAACCTATATCAGCATCAGTTGCCAGTTGTAAGAAAGTCACTAGAAAGACTACCTGTGCAGCAGATGATGGCACAGGGCCAACATCAACCCAAGGGGCATCATCAGGACAGGGAGGAGATGAAGTGACCACCACTTGGTCCTTTTCTCCAGGTGAGCTGAGAGATCTGCGAAAAGACTTTAGTCGTCGTGAAGGCGAGAATATTTTAACCTGGCTGCTCCGATGCTGGGACAATGGGGCAGAAACAATTGAATTGGAAGGTGGTGAAGCCAGGCAGCTTGGATCTCTGTCAAGAGATTCCACCATTGATAGGGCAATTTCAAGAGAGTCTAACACCACTACCCTCTGGCCCCGACTCTTGGCAGCTATGAAAGTAAGTTTTCCCTACAAGGAAGATTGTGTATCCAAGTCAGGGAAATGGAATACTATGGAGAGAGGTATTCAGTTCCTGAGAAAATTAGCTGTGCAAGAGATCATCTATTTTGGACCAAACAGCCAGGAGGGGACAGACCCAGATAGAATCAATTGTACATGACCTCTGTGGCCCAGATTTGTACAAAGCGCACCACCTGCATATGCTCAGTCATTGGCAGGAATGGTCTGGTCAGCTGGAGGTGTACAAAATATCATTGAAGTGATTGAGCAGCTTTGGAACTTGGAGGACAGCCTTGCTGGTCCTCTACGGGCTTGTGTCTCTGCTGTAGAGAAACTGTGTGAAAAATTTGATGACTGGTTTGAAAAGCTATTGCAAGAAATCAAAGAACTCAGAGAAGACACATACCATTCACAACCTGCACAAACCTGCAGCTGTTAGGAAAAGGCGTTTCCAATCTCGAGAGAGAGGACAGAGGCAGCCCACAAAAAGAGGTTCACTGTGGTTCTTCCTACATGAGCAGGGAGAAAACATGAATAAGTGGCATGGAAGACCTACCTCAGGACTTCAGGAACGAGTACGTGAGATCAAAGGAAAAACTCCTAGGAAGGTGGTTGCTTCAGTTAACAAAAGGAGCACAAAAGATTCTGATGTTCTTGAAGGAACCTCTAATTCACACCCAGAGACTGTGCAAAACAGAAATTAGAGGTGCCCTGCCTCCAACCAGGTGGAGGAAAGGGATAACAGAGTTTATTGGACTGTACAAATACGATGGCCTGGTACAACACACCCCCAGGAGTACAAAGCTTTAGTGGACACTGGTGGTCAGTGCACGATAATTTCTTCTAATTATAAAGGAACGCAATCCATCAATATTGTTGGAGTGACTGGGGGATCCCAGGAACTGACTGTTGTAGAGGCTGAAATGAGCCTAACTGGAAAAAACTGGCAAAAGCATCCCATTGTGACTGGTCCAGATGCTCTGTGCATCCTTGGCATAGACTACCTCAAGAGAGGGTATTTTAAGGACCCAAAAGGGTATAGGTGGGCATTTGGTATAGCAGCTGTGGACACGGAGAAAATTGAACAGCTGTCTGATTTGCCTGGTCTTTCAGATGACCCTTCTGTTGTAGGACTGCTGATGGTTGACGATCAGCAGGTGCCATCGCCGGCAATATCGCACCAACCGAGACTCTTTGATTCCTATCCAGAAGCTGATCTGTCAATTGGAAAGCCAGGTGTGATCAGTAAGACTCGCTCACCTTTTAACAGCCCAATCTGGCCAGTGCGTAAGTCTAGTGACGAGTGGAGACTAACTGTGGACTATCGTGGCCTGAATGAAGTTACACCACCACTGAGTGCTGCTGTGCCTGACATGCTAGAACTGCAATTTGAACTGGAGTCAAAGGCAGCTAAGTGGTATGCTACAATTGACATTGCTAATGCATTTTTCTCTATTCCTGTAGCAGCAGAGTGCAGGCCGCAGTTTGCTTTCACCTGGAGGGGCATCCAGTACACGTGGAATCGCTTGCCCCAGGGGTGGAAACACAGTCCTACCATCTGCCATGGACTGATCCAGACCACGCGGGAGCAAGGTAAAGCTCCAGAACACTTGCAATATATTGATGACATCATTGTATGGGGTGACACAGCGAAAGAAGTCTTCGAGAAAGGTGAGAGAATAATTCAGATTCTTTTGGATGCTGGTTTTGCCATAAAACGAAGCAAGGTCAAGGGACCTGCACGAGAGATCCAGTTTTTAGGAATAAAATGGCAAGATGGCCGTCGTCAGATCCCAATGGATGTGATCAACAAAATTGCTGCAAAGTCTCCACCTACTAATAAAAAGGATACACAGACTTTCTTGGGCATTGTAGGTTTTTTGAGAATGCATATCCCTGACTACAGCCAGATTGTGAGCCCTCTCTCTCGAGTGACTCGTAAAAAGAACCAATTTGAGTGGGGCCCTGAACAACGACAAGCCTTTGAACAAATTAAGCGTGAGATAACTCATGCGGTGGCCCTTGGACCAGTTCGGACTGGACTAGATGTTAAAAATGTGCTCTACACCGCAGCCGGAGATAATGGACTTACCTGGAGCCTCTGGCAGAAAGCACCAGGAGAAACCCGAGGTCGACCCTTAGGTTTTTGGAGTCGAGGATACAAAGGATCTGAGGCCAACTATACTCCAACTGAAAAAGAGATACTAGCAGCATACGAAGGAGTTCGAGCTGCTTCAGAAGTGATCGGTACTGAAGCACAGCTCCTCCTGGCACCTCGACTGCCGGTGCTGAGCTGGATGTTCAAAGGGACGGTTCCCTCTCCACATCATGCAACCGAACCTACGTGGAGTAAATGGATTGCACTGATCACGCAACGAGCTCGAATTGGAAGTCCCAATCGCCCAGGGATCTTAGAAGTGCTTACACACTGGCCAGAAAGCAAAGACTTTGGGATGTCTCCAGATGAGGAAGTAAAATGTGCTGAAGAAGCACCACCGTATAATACTCTTTCAGAGACTGATAAGCAGTATGCACTGTTCACAAATGGATCCTGTCGTCTTGTAGGAAAACAGCGAAGGTGGAAAGCTGCTGTGTGGAGTCCCACACGACAAGTTACAGAAGCCACTGAAGGACAAGGTGAATCGAGTCCATTTGCAGAAGTGAAAGCCATCCAGCTGGCTTTGGACATTGCTGAACGAGAGAAGTGGCCCATACTTTATCTCTATACTGACTCATGGATGGTAGCAAATGCCTTGTGGGGGTGGCTACAGCAATGGAAGAAAAGCAACTGGCAGCACAGAGGTAAACCCACTTGGGCTGCCACGCTGTGGCAAGACATTGCTGCTCGGCTAGAGAGCCTGCCTGTGAAAGTTCGGCATGTAGATGCTCATGTGCCTAAAAGTCGAGCCACCGAGGAACATCTAAACAACCAACAAGCAGATCAAGCTGCTAAGATTAAAGTAGCTGAGGTGGACTTGGACTGGCAACATAAAGGTGAACTTTTCCTGGCTCGGTGGGCCCATGATGCTTCAGGGCATCAAGGTAGAGATGCAACATATAAATGGGCTCGCGATCGAGGGGTGGATTTAACTATGGACACTATTTCACAGGTTATTCATGAATGTGAAACTTACGCCGAAATCAAACAAGCGAAATGGTTCAAGCCTGTATGATATGGGGGGCGATGGTTAAAGTATAAGTATGGAGAAGCTTGGCAGATTGATTATATTACACTTCCACAAACACGTCAAGGTAAGCGTTATGTACTTACAATGGTGGAAGCAACCACTGGATGGTTGGAAACATATGCCGTACCTCATGCTACAGCCCGAAACACTATCTTGGGCCTTGAAAAGCAAGTCCTTTGGCGACACGGTACGCCAGAAAGAATTGAATCAGACAATGGTACTCATTTCAAAAACAGTATTATAGACAATTGGGCCAAAGAACATGGTATTGAGTGGGTATATCATATTCCATATCATGCACCAGCCTCTGGGAAAATTGAAAGGTACAATGGTTTGCTAAAAACTACACTAAAGGCACTTGGTGGTGGAACCTTTAAGAACTGGGATTCACATTTAGCAAAAGCCACTTGGTTGGTCAACACTAGGGGATCAACCAATCGAGCCGGGCCTGCCCAATCAGAAATTCTACGGACTGTAGAAGGAGATAAAGTCCCTGTAGTACACATGAAAAACATGCTAGGAAAGGCAGTCTGGGTTCCTCCTGCCTCAGGCAAAGGCAAGCCCATTCATGGGATTGTTTTCGCCCAGGGACCTGGCAGCACCTGGTGGGTGATGCTTAAGGATGGAGAAGTTGGGTGTGTACCTCAAGGGGATTTGAGTTTAGGTGAATATATTCAATACTGAACTGCAGGATGTGAATTGCCATACTAACAGTATTTAATAAGTGTCTTCCAGATCAAGACAGTGATGATGAAACCAGAGCTGGCTTCTTCGAGTGGCGCCTGACAACTTCTTCGAAGTTGATGCCTTTAACCCACAAACAGTGGTCACGAGATGCACTTGTACCATTTTTTCCTGCCCTGGGAGACTGTCGTGACAAAATGAACTTAATGAACTTTTTAAAGGATGGTCCACTGATTAATTACTCCTGTGTATATATGTACATATGTGTGTATATATATATATAAGTAGTGATTAATTAGATTGTGTTGATAGATTGTATTGATAAGGTTTAAGTATTCAGTGAATGGCATATTATAAGGGGTGGAATGTCCTGGTTTTGTTAAAAACAAGTTTCTCTTTCAGTGAATTTCAGCTAAAACCTTCATATTAACTGCATTTTCCTGGAGAACCAGACACATGTTTTGGTAAACCTAGCAATGGAATGCAAACTTATTGATAAGCACGGATGGACATCTCGCGAGAGGGGCGACGAGAAACAAGTGACTAAGAAACTGACCAACTGTGTATAACATTCCATTCACATGAATAGTTCATATAAAAGTGGGAGATCACGAGGATCTTGGCCCTTCTGCTTATGGCCGACATTAGCAGAGGACCTTGCTAATCATCCCTGCGAACTGAGGCCTAGTGAGAGACTGAATACAGTTCCGGTTGGGTGCAGAGTCCAGTCCAGGACTTCAGGTGCCGGCTCTGCAGTTGTTGGGACTTTCACGATTGGTTTTGTATATTTTGTATTATTTTCTCTATTCTTATTAGTAGCATTAGTAAAACATCTTTAATTTTTCCAACTCTCTTCTCTCTGTTCTTCTTTTCCTCCCGATCGTCTGTCCTGAGTGGGAAGGGGGAGAGGGAGGGACAAAAAAGGGGAACTGGGGGGGAGAGGGAGTTAACAATACATCTGCCAGGGTTTTATTGTCACCCCACAATCTTAACCCTCGACGTTCCTGCTCCAGCAGGGGGATTGGACTAGATGATCTTTTGAGGTCCCTTCCAATCCCAAACATACTGTGATACTGTGATACTGTGACAGCAGGCAGTGATAGGCCCAGGACTGACAGGCTCCCCCTCCCCTAGGGGGCGCTCGGCTGCCACACCCAGCTGACACAGAACCTTGGTCACAATGCCCGCTACCGTGGCGAGGATGTGGTGACTCTGCAGCTGACAGGGACACTGCAGGACTTGGTGTCAGCTCAGCAATTTCTCAGTTCCTCAAAGAAGCTGAATTCTGCAAATTGCTGCTTTTGCTGTTGAAATGATGTCATCAGGTGGGTGTTTTGGTGCAATACACTGAAAACCAGAGCAGAAATGGAGAAATATTGTATTGTTAACCTCCTCTCCCTCCCACTTCCCCTTTTTGCCCCTCCCTCTCCCCCCTTCCTACTAAAGACAGGTGTTTGGGAGGAAAAGAAGGACAAAGAGAAGAGAGTTGGAAAAATTAAAGATGTTTTACTAATGCTACTAATAAGAATAGAGAAAATAATACAAAATATACAAAACCAATCTTGAAAGTCTCAGCAACTGCAGAGCCGGCACCCAAAGTCCTGGATTAGACTCTGCAGCCAACTGGAGCTGGATTCAGTCTCTCACTGGCCTCAGTTCGCAGGGATGAGTAGCAAGGTCCTCTGCTAATGTCAGCCATGAGTAAAAGGGAAAAGGAAAAGGGAAAAAAGGGCCAAGATCCTTGTGATTTCCCACTTCTATATGAAGTATTCACGTGAATGGAATGTTATACACAGTTGGTCATTTTCTTGGTCACTGGTTTCTCGTCGCTTCTCACGAGATGTCCATCCATGCTTATCAATAAGTTTGCATTCCATTGCCAGGTTTACCAAAACATGTGTCTGGTTCTCCAGGAAAATGTAGTTAAGAGGAAGGCTTTAGATGAAAGGCAAATTAACTAAAAGAGAAAATTGTATTTAACAAAACCAGGACACCCTGTGAAAATGACTCTGTGACGTCTGTCACTCTGACACTCTGATTATGTACACTGTGACTGTGACTCTGTGATTGTGACTATTTAATGTGACTGTGACCCTGTGACTTTGACTCTCTGACCATGACAGATGTGCCTCTGTGACTGTGACTCTGTGACCACAACTACGACTCTGTGAGTCTGTGACATCTGTGACTCTGTGACTCTGACCCTGTGACTGTGAATCTGTGGCATATGTGACTCTGTGACTGTGACTCTGTGAAAACAACTATGACTCTGTGACTCTGACCCCGTGATTGTGACTCTGTGACTCTGTGACTCTGTGACATCTCTGACTCTGTGTCATCTGTGACTCTTTGACTGTGACTCTGTGACTCTGACCATGTGATCGTGAATCTGTGGCATATGTGACTCTGTGACCACAACTACGACTTGCGATTCTGACCCCGTGATTGTGACTGTGACTCTGTGACCACAACTATGACACTGTGATTCTGACCCCATGATTGTGACTCTGTGACTCTGTGACTGTGACTCTGTGACCACAACTATGACTTGTGATTCTGACCCCGTGATTGTGACTCTGTGACATCTCTGACTCTGTATCATCGGTGACTCTGTGACTGTGACTCTGTGACTCTGACCCTGTGACTGTGACTCTGTGACATATGTTTGTCTCCGTGACTGTGAATATGTGACCACAACTATGGTCTGTGAATCTGACCCCGTTGCTTGTGACTCTCTGACCCTGTGACAGCTGTGACTCTGTGTCATCTGTGACTCTGTGTCGTGTGTCTCTGTGAAATCTGTGACTCTGTGACTGTGACTACGTGACTCTGAACCTGTGACTGTGTCTCTGAGACATACGTGACTCTGTGACATATGTGACTCTGTGACTGTGACTCTGTGACTCTGTGACATCTGTGACTCTGTGACTGTTACTCTGTGACCATAACTATGACTCTCTGTGTGACTCTTTGACATCTGTGATCCTGTAACTGTGACTCTGTGACTTTGACCCTGTGACTGTGACTCTGTGACATATGTGACTCTGTGACTGTGACTCTGTGACCACAACTATGACTCTGTGACTCTAATCTTGAGATTGTGACTGTGACTTTGTGACATCTGTGACTCTGTGTCATTTTTGACTCTGTGTCATCTGTGACTCTGTGACTGTGAGTCTGTGACTCTGAACCTGTGACTGTGACTGTGACATATGTGACTCTGTGACTTCTGTGACTCTATGGCTGTTACACTGTGAATCTGTGACATATGTGACTCTGTGACTGTGACTCTGTGACCACAACTATACCTCTGTGACTCTAATCCCGTGATTGTGACTCTGTGACTCTGTGACATCTGTGATTCTGTGTCATCTGTGACTTTGTGACTGTGAATCTGTGACTCTGACCCTGTGATTGTGACTCTGTGACTCTGTGACATCCGTGACTCTGTGTCGTCTGTGACTCTGTGACTATGACTCTGTGACTCTGATCCTGTGACTGTGACTCTGTGACATATGTGACTCTGTGACTGTGCCTCTGTGAATCTGTGACATATGTGACTCCGTGGCTGTGACTCTGAGGCCACAACTGACTCTGTGACTGTTACCCCGTGACTGTGACTCTGCGACATCTGTGACTCTGTGTCATCTGTGACTCTGTGACTGTGACTACGTGACTCTGAACCTGTGACTGTGACTCTGTGACATATGTGACTCTGTGACATCTGTGACTCTGTGACTGTGACTCTGTGAATCTGTGACATATGTGACTCTGTGACTATGTGACCATAACTATGACTCTCTGACTCTGACCCTGTGACCGTGACTCTGTGACTCTGTGATATCTGTGACTCTGTGACTGTGACTCTGTGACATATGTGACTCTGTGACTGTGACTCTGTGATTGTGACTCTGTGACCACAACTATGACACTGTGAATCTGAGCCCGTGATTGTGACTCTGTGACCCTGTGACAGCTGTGACTCTGTGTCATCTGTGACTCTGTGATGTCTGTGTCTCTGTGACGTGTGTGATTCTGTGTCATCTGTGATGCTGTGACTGTGACTGTGTGACTGTGACTCTTTGACTGTGACTCTATGACTTTGTGACTTAGTGAATCTGTGACATCGGGGACTCTAGGGCTCTGGGGCTATGTGACTGGGACACTGGGACTGTGACTTTGACTCTTTGATTGTGACTCTGTGACTCTGTGACCACAACTATGACTCTGTGACTCTGAACCCGTGATTGTGACTCTGTGACTGTGTGACATCTGTGACTATGTGTCATCTTTGACTCTGTGACTGTGACTCTGTGACTCTGACCCTGTGACTGTGAATCTGTGTCATATGTGACTCTGTGACTATGACTCTGTGACTCTGAACCTGTGACATATGTGACTCTGTGACTGTGACTCTGTGACCATAACTGTGACTCAGTGTGTCCCTGTGTCTCTGTGACTGTGATTCTGTGATTTTGAGACTCAGTGACACTGTGACATCTGGGACTCTGGGGGTCTGGGACTATGTGACTGGGACTCTGGAACTGTGACTTTGACTCTTTGATTGTGACTCTGTGACTCTGTGATTGTGACACTGTGATTCTAGGTCTGTGACTCTGTGACACTGTGACTCTGTGACACTGTGACTCTGTGACTCTGTGACTCTCTGACTCTGATTATGTACACTGTGACTGTGACTCTGTGATTGTGACTCTGTAATTGTGACGCTTTACTGTGACTGTGACACTGTGACTTTGACTCTCTGACCGTGACTCTGTGAATCTGTGACTCTGACACCGTGACTGTGACTCTGTGACATATGTGACTCTGTGACTCTGTGACCACAACTATGACTGTGACTCTGACACCATGATTGTGACTCTGTGACTCTGTGACATCTGCGACTCTGTGACTGTGACTCTGTGACTCTGAACCTGTGACTGTGACTCTGTGACATATGTGACTCTGTGATTGTGACTCTGTGACTGTGGCTCTGTGACATATGTGACTCCGTGGCTGTGACTCTGAGACCGCAACTATGACTCGGTGACTCTAACCCCATGACTGTGACTCTGCGACATCTGTGACTGTGTCATCTGTGATTCTTTGACTGTTACTCTGTGACTCTGACCCCGTGATTGTGACTCTGTGACTCTGTGACATCCGTGATTCTGTGTTGTCTGTGAATCTGTGACTATGACTCTGTGACTCTCATCCTGTGACTATGACTCTGTGACTCTCATCCTGTGACTGACTCTGAGACATATGTGACTCTTTGACTGTGACTCTGTGACATATGTGACTCCGTGGCTGTGACTCTGAGACCGCAACTATGACTCGGTGACTCTAACCCCATGACTGTGACTCTGCGACATCTGTGACTGTGTCATCTGTGACGCTGTGACTGTGACTATGTGATTCTGAACCTGTGACTGTGACTCTGTGACATATGTGACTCTGTGACATGTGTGACTCTGTGACTGTGACTCTGTGACTCTGACCCTGTGACTGTGACTCTGTGACATATGTGACTCCGTGACTGTGACTCCGTGACCACAACTATGACACTGTGATTCTGAGCCCGTGATTGTGACTCTGTGACCCTGTGACAGCTGTGACTCTGTGTCATCTGTGACTCTGTGACGTCTGTGTCTCTGTGATGTCTGTGTCTCTCTGACGTGTGTGATTCTGTGTCGTCTGTGACGCTGTGACTGTGTGACTGTGACTCTTTGACTGTGACTCTGTGACTTTGTGACTCAGTGACTCTGTGACATCGGGGACTCTAGGGCTCTGGGACTATGTGACTGGGACACTGGGACTGTGACTTTGACTCTTTGATTGTGACTCTGTGACTCTGTGATTGTGACACTATGATTCTGGGACTGTGACTCTGTGATGATGTGACAATGTGACTCTGTGACAGTGTGACTCTGTGACTCTCTGACTGATTATGAACACTGTAACTGTGACTCTGTGATTGTGAATCTGTGACCGTGACTCTGTGACTCTGTGACTCTGTGACTCTGTGACTGTGATTCTGTGACTCTGTAACATCTGTGCCTCTGTGACATCTGTGACCCTGTGACTGTGACTCTGTGACTCGGACCCTGTGACTGTGACTCTGTGACATACGTGACTTTGTGACTGTGACTCTGTGACCAAAACTATGACTCTGTGACTCTAATATTGAGATTGTGACTCTGTGACTCTGTGTCATCTGTGACTCTGTGTCATTTTTGACTCTGTGTCATCTGTGACTCTGTGACTGAGAGTCTGTGACTCTGAACCTGTGACTGTGACTCTGTGACATATGTGACTCTGTGACTTCTGTGACTCTGTGACTGTTACTCTGTGAATCTGTGAGATATGTGGCTCTGTGACTGTGGCTCTGTGACTCTGACCCTATGACTGTGACTATGTGACATATGTGAATCTGTGACTGTGACTCTGTGACCACAACTATATCTCTGTGACTCTAATCCCATGATTGTGACTCTGTGACTCTGTGTCATCTGTGACTCTGTGACTGTGACTCTGTGACTTTGAACTTCTGACTGTGACTCTCTGACAATAACTATGACTCTGTGACTCTGACCCTGTGACTGTGACTCTGTGACATATTTGACTCTGTGACTGTGACTCTGTGACCACAACTACGACACTGTGATTCTGACCCCGTGATTGTGACTCTGTGACTCCGTGACTTCTGTAACTCTGTGTCATCTGTGACTCTGTGACATCTGTGACTCTGTGTCGTCTTTGACTCTGTGACTGTGACTCTGTGACTCTGTGACTCTGAACCTGTGACTGTGACTCTGTGACATATGTGACTCTGTGACTGTGACTCTGTGACCATAAGTATGACTCTGTGACTGTGACCCCATGATTGTGACTCTGTGACTCTGTGACATCTGTAACTCTGTGTCATCGGTGACTCTGTGACTATCACTCTGTGACTGTGATTTTGTGACACTAACCCCATGATTGTGACTCTATGACATGTGTGACTCTGTGACTGTGAGTCTGTGACCACAACTATGACTCTGTGAGCCTGACCCTGGTGATTGTGACCCTGTGAGTCAGTGACTCTGATCCTGTAACTGAGACTCTGTGACATACGTCACTCTGTGACTGTGACTCTGTGACCACAACTATGACTCTGTGACTCTGACCCCGTGATTGTGACACTGTGAATCTGCGACATCTGTGCTTCTGTGTCATCTGTGACTCTGTGACTGTGACTCTGTGAGCTGACCCTGTGACTGTGACTCTGTGACGTATGTGACTCTGTGACCACAACTATGTCTCTGTGATTCTAATCCTGTGATTGTGACTCTGTGTCTCTGTGACATCTGTGATTCTGTGTCTTCTGTGACTCTGTGACATATGTGACTCTGTGACATATGTGACTCTGTGACTCTGTGACCATAACTATGACTGTGACTCTGACCCCATGATTGTGACTCTGTGACTCTGTGACATCTGCGACTCTGTGTCATCTGTGACTCTGCGACTGAGACTCTGTGTCATCTGTGACTCTGTGACTGTGACTCTGTGACCACAACTATGTCTCTTTGACTCTGACCCCATGATTGTGACTCTGTGACTCCGTGAAGTCTGTGACTCTGTGTTGTCTGTGACTCTGTGAGTGTGACCGTGTAACCGTGACTCTTTGACTGTATCCCTGTGACTCTGTGACTATGTGACTATGTGACTCTGTGACATCTGGGGCTCTGGGACTATGTGACTGGGACTCTGTGATTCTGCTCTGTGTTTGTGACCCTGTGACTCAGTTACTATGTGACAATGTGAAATTCTTACTGTGATGGTGTGACTGGGACTCTGTGACTTTGTGATTGTGACACTGTGATTCTGGGACTGTGACTGTGACTCTGTGACATATGTGACTCTGTGACGGTGACTCTGTGACCACAACTACGACTCTCTGACTCTGACCCTATGACCGTGACTCTGTGACTCTGTGACTCTGTGACATCTGAGACTCTGTCATCTGTGACCCTGTGACTCTGTGACTCTGAACCTGTGCCTGTGACTCTGTGACATATGTGACTCTGACTCTGTGACCACAACTATGACTCTGTGTCTCTGACCCTGTGACTGTGACTCTGTGTCTCTGTGACTCTAAGTGTGACTCTTTGACTCTGTGACTCTATGACTCTGACTCTGTGATTGGGACTCTGACCCTGTGGCTGTGACTGTAACTCTGTGACATCTGTGACTGTGACTGTGACATCTGTGACTGTGACTCTATGACTGTGATTCTTTGACTCTGTGGCTGTGGCTCTGTGACTATGAGTGTGAATTTGTGACATCTATGTCTCTATGAACAGCAAGAGGGAAATAGGGACAGGGATGTGGACAGAGATGGAAGAAGAATCAGCCGAGAAATAGGAAGAGTGGCAGAACGAGGGAGAGGAAGCAGGAGGAAAGGGGAGCGGGCAGGGAGGGACGGGGACACAGAAGAGGTGACATGACCCCAAGGGCCCAGGACTCACCAGAGCTCCAGCTCTCTGCATGGCCAGGCAAATTGTGGAGCTCAGGCCCTCCTGTCTGTGTCTGTCTGTCCTTTCCTCCCGTCCTCTGCTGTAGCTCCAGTCTCTTGCCCATCCTCCACCTAAGGAACACATGGGTGTCCAACAGCTCTCACCGCACGAGGCTTCCCAGACACACACACACACACACACACACACACACACACACACACACACACACACACACACACACACCCCACACACACACACACACTCTATGGCCGTACAGTAATTTTCCTCACTGACACAGACCCTGCGGGGCACGTTTGTGATCTGCTCTGCTGAGGCTGCTCACAGGGACTCTTCCTCACCAGAGGGGCAGCTGTCTCTGTGCAGCTGGAGCAGCAGCTGTGGGGATCCCCTGCACTTCACCCTCCAGCTGCTTCCCCTTCTCCTGCTCTCTCCAGCTCCAGCCCCAGCAGCTCCTCTCCACCAAGTGCCCCCTGCCCCCTCCCCCGCCCAGGAGAACAAGGCCAGAGCAGCCCACGCACACCTGAGCCAGAGGCAGCAACAACAGCCCCAGGGCCCCAAAGGGAGGAAAAAGGGCCCCAGGGCTGGGCCGGGGCTGCTCAGCCTTGGGGCAGCTCCAGGGTGGCCACGGCAAAGCTCAGCCTGGGCTGCGCCACCATTGGTCGGGAGGGCTGTCAGTCTCCTCCCCTGAGCTGATCCTGCAGCTGATTGGCTCTGCCCTGGTTTGGGGCCCACCCTGCTCTGAAGTGATGCTCTCTCTGATTGGCTGCCTGAGGGGTTACTCCCCCCCACATTTTCCGCCTTTCCTGAGGCCCTGTTTCCTCTGGTTGGCTGTCTGGGATTTCATATTGGCTCCTCCTATCAAGTGATGGGTCAGTCTGCATGTCAATCATCTATGTACTGCACTCCCACCAGATGTGGTTGGTGCAGCCAGCACAGCCCGGCCCTGAACACTCCTCAGCTCCTTCAACTCTCACCGCCTTTCCTGCAGACCTCAAAGCTTGATTGGCTGGTTACCTATCAGTCACATGACTCACCCCGCCTCCTCAAATGTGATTGGCTGTCCTGGGTCCACTGACTCACCATAGACTTCTGGTTGGTTGTTGCCAGGCAACGAAGCCCACCTAAAAATGAAGCTGTGGGCCCTGAACAAAGGCCGTGGGTGATAAAAGACACGTTGGAACCCTAAACATGAGGATTTGGCCCCAGGAAGGAGGCTCTGGGCACTCAAAGGGGTGGGCAGATGCTACAGGTGGCGCTTTGGGCCTGAACACAAGGGGACCCTCTCGGTTCCCACCTGAGCTGGGTTTGGTGCCCGTGACCCCATGGAACAGACACCTGTACTGTCCGGAGTGGCCACGGAACAGACGGAGCCCAAAGCCACAGGCTCCAGGAGCTCAATGGCTGTTGTGACATTTCATGGGCGTTTCACAGGGGTGGCCCATGGACTGCGGGCAACTGTCTGTGTGTGACACCAAAGGGCGGGAAGGGGAGCGGTGGTTGGTGAGGACGTGTTGGATCGTGTGGGACCTGAGCCCGACGTCCGTGGGGTGGAACAAGGGGTGCAGAAAGGACCGTCGTGGTGGCGACACTGCTCCTGCGTGGAGCTCCAGAGGCTGCAGGGGGATTTCTGCTCCACAAGGGACCATATACTGTGTGATACTGTGACCAGCACAAGCCAGTGGCCCGGTCATGTCTGTCACTGCTCTGGGGCTGTGACCCCAGCAGCCCCTGCACAGCAGCAGTGTCCTCAGTGCCAGCACCGGCTCTTTGCTCTGTCTGCCCCTCTGTCCCCATCTCCCCGTGCTCTCCTCCCTCCCAGGCACCTTTCCCGCCTCCTCAGGACGCACCGAGGCCTCTGTCTGTCTACAGAGACTAAAAGGACAGAAAAACTTTCCACACTGACGCCATCAAACAACCACATGAAATAAAAACATTTTTAATGGGAAGGGTCACCCTAACTTTTCCCTGGCTGAATGTTTATAATAAATGTACTGCATTTTTAGAAAAATAGTGTAGCTTTAGTTTCTACCGGGAGGGTGCATTTTTGTGCCATTGACATTTCACACATATTATACCAATTTATTTATTCTTCCTGTTCAGTTCTTTCTGCACATGTCTTGTTATGCTGATAGGGAACCATCCAGAATTTGTATTTAGTTTTGATATTGTTAGGTCAGCTGCTAATCCAAATTAACCAGTTTTTCATTTTCCAGTGCTCCCCTGTTGCATCCTTTGTCAGGTGATGTTCTTGTCACTAGGTAGATCGTCCTTCCCACGTGTAATCTGGATGGTTTCTAGCTGATCCACGGTGCTTCATGTGTTTTAACTTCTGCCTTCTCCATCATGTGGTGATGGATCTGTGTCTGTGTTTGTGTGGCAGGTGTCACATCAGCAGCATTGGCCCAGCCAGGTCACTGCATCTCTTTCTGTTCTCCCTCTGCTGTCACCATGACTGTACCAGCTGTCTGATGTGCTTTCTGACCTCATGGACCCTCCGGTCCTGCCTCCCTCCTGCTGGTCAATCCTGTTCCTGCAAGGCAAGTGACAACCAGTCAGTGTCCCCTCGACCTTCCAGAGCGGGACGGCTGGTGGGAACTGTCACCATCAGCCAAGGCTCTGTGTGAAGTCCTCTCCTGGCACAGGAACAGCTCTGGCTGTGCCTGGTGAGCACCACGCTGCCCCACGGAGAACAGCAACAGTCGCAGAGTGGGTCTCTATGGTCTCTATGGGTCTCTATGGGTCTCTATGGTCTCTATGGATCTCTATGGATCTCTATGGTCCCTATGGGTCTCTATGGTCTCTATGGGTCCCTATGGGTGTTTATGGCTCTCTGTGGCTTCTATGAGTCTCGGTGGATCTCTATGGTCTCTATGGGTCTCTATGGTCCCTGTGGGTCTCTATGGCTCTCTGTGGGTCTCTATGGTCTCTTTGGTCCCTGTGGGTATCTATGAGAAAATCGACAGGGGGACCTGTTGACCTCAGCAACCCTGGGCCCCAGCATGGCCCAGTTCAGCAGCCCTGGGCCCAAGGGCTCAGCCCAGGGACAGCCCCCCAACCAGGGTCAGACCTGTTCCTGCTGCTGCCCCGAGGGTCACCAGCCCCAGGCAGCCCTGAGCCAGAGTGCAGGTGTCTGAGCTGGGCTGAGCTGGAAGGGGCTGCAAAACAGCTCATCGGAGGAGGCGATGGAAGAAGGTGCCATGTGTGTGGCACCGGGGTGAACCGACACCCTCAGTTTGGTATCTGGACCCGTGCTGGGCTTGCACATGGACTAAGCCCCAGCTCAGAGCACAAATTGCTGTTCCCAGCCCCGGCTGCCAAGCGCTGGTCCTGCTCTCTCCTCCCTGGTGCGGCCCGAGCGCACGACTGCCCTGCCTGCTCCTGCCTTGGGGAGCTGGGGTCAAAAGGAAGGACAGACTGGTGTGGGTATGGGATCGCTTAAGTGTCCTGGGATTGCTTTGCTAATCACTCTGTAACGGTTCCTGGGCTATTAAGTCCATACATGCCCAGAGAGGCAAAAAAGTCCATGAACCAACTTTCCAATTAAGGTTTCCTTCTTACAAAAAACCACACTTCCATTTTCTCATCGGCAACAGGCTGAAAGATGGCAGCTGAAGCACCATGTGCCTCTTGTGAAAACAAGTAACAACAGATGGTTCCATTCAGTCGATCCATAATTTATTCCTGCACAGGAAACCTGTCCATTAATTTAATCTCTGGTGTCCAGGCAGGGCCTTGCTGATGTTCCTGTGTCGCAGCAAGTGTGTGCATGTCAGGCTTTCTGCAGGTTTGTGACTCAGTTTTCTTATTTTCCCTAATAATGACAATCTTGCTGTGCACTCCTGAAGTCTCCCATAAGCTGGTAGTTGAGAGAAGGATGGGGAGCTCCAGTGAGCTCAGGGAGGACCAGGCAGCATCACAGGCAAAGCAGAAGGGAACTCGACTGGGTGAACATTAATGGAATTTATTGACAGATGAAACTGCCGTGTCTCCCCTGTCTTTGGGCGGATCACCGTGCACCCTGAACCGGTACAGGCAGGTGTAGTCCGGGTGGCCCCAGTTGCTCAGCACTTGCAGCCTGATGTAATTCACGACCCCAGGGAGCTCGTTCTGCAATGACAAGAAGAAATGAGTCGCCTTTTCCTCTCTGGCCCGTGAGCACTGACAGAAGTGCCGCAGCGACGGCCTTGACCAGCAGCTTCCTTCCTGCTGCCCCGCGGGGCTTTTGACCTGTCATGGTCCAGATGTTCCCTCACTGGGCCATGAGAACAGCCAAGGAAGCAACAGCGACCAGGTGCCTTAGCAAATACACTGGAAGGCTCTCGCCTGCTTTGGGGCACAGGCTTCCACAGTCAGAAGACCCAGTGCTGGTGTACAATTTCACCTCAAAACTGACAAATTTCACCTTAAATTTGACAATTTTTGCTCTGGGAAGACTCAAAACCAACAAATTTCTCAATGGGGATCAATGGGGTTCCATGGTAGTCAATGGGGGTCAATGGGAGTCAATGGGAGTCAATGGGGATCAGTGAGAGTCAATGAGGGTCAGTGGGGGTCAATGGGAATCAATCGGATTCAATGGGGATCAATGGGAGTCAGTGGGGGTCAATAGGAGTCAATGGGGGTCAATGGCCGTCAGTGGCAGTCAATGGGGACAAATGGGAGTCAATGGGGGTCAATTGGAGTCAATGGGGCTCAATGGGGATCAATGGGGAACCTTAAAACTGCCTTTAATCCCAATGGGGAGCCCCCAAATGCCTTTTAATCCCAATGGGGAGCTTCAAAAATGGCTTTTATCCCAACATGTCTCATTGCCTTCTCCAGAAAGCCACGGAAACAGAATGGCCTCCCTGTCACTGCTCACTGCCAGCACCAACAGAACCCTCAGGAAGCCCAGTATTTCTGTGTCTAACTGGCAGACCAGCAGTCCTGCATCCTACGGGATGTGGCTGCTTGTGCACACTTGGGGTCCAGACAGTCAAGCTGATTCCAGCTTCAACTGTGGTGCTTCTAAGCAATGAAGTTTAACCCCAAAATGAAAGAGAAGATGGCAGTGCAGCCATCCGCCACCAGGAAGTTAAAGCAGAAGAAAGGCAGCGTGGCACTTGCTCAAGGACAGGGCTGCCTGTACCCTTTGGCAGGGAAGCCTCTCCCCATGCAGCCGCATTTCTCCTCCTCTCCTACAGTTCTCCTCCCTCTGTGTCCCCATACCTTCAGCTGGAAGGTCTGACTGGGATTCAGCGCTGCCAGGAAAGTGAACTGTCCCAGGAACGTTCCCTGCTCCTCGTGTTCTTCCTTGAAGCCCTACAGAAAGATGGGTGGAGAAAACAGAGCGTCTGGTGCACCATGGGAGACTGAACTTCAGCCAGTGAAGTACGGGGTTATTTCAGCTACGGAGTCCAAGGACCATGAGCACAGGACAAGACGAAGAGCTGCAGGTGGGCAGCACGTCACACTTGCCCACTCAGCGAGTCCAGGCTGCCTGTCAGAAAAGGAGCAGACGCTCCCAGTGAGAGGGAGGTGACCTGAGGATCACAAATGCACTGGGACTGGAAGACAAGAAGGTTTAGGACCATGCACTGTCCAGCTCCTTTTCCCTGTGGCTCCTGGAGTAGCATCTTGCCCCAGGAGATTTTTTTTTTGAGTGGTACATTGAATAAAAGAGGAATACAATGGGAAGGAAGCAGCACCAAGGAGCCTGTTTGTTCTGAGACAGGAGGAAGCTTCAGGCCACCAGAATCTTTGACCCAGCTTCATTCCCTGCTCAGAAATGCTGTGGAACCCCCAGCTCCCAACTCCAGAGAAATCACTTACATAGACAGCAAAGTCCTTGGGAGCTCCGGAGATGCTTTCTCCATGGAACGCTGTCCCTGAGACATGGGCCATGGTGACGGCTCTGGGAACGACCGGCATGGACAGCTTGATGAACACGTGTCCCTGACTTCCTGGGAAGGGCCAGCAGTTGCCAGGATGATTGTCCGGCTGAAAGGACAAGAAACACTCAGCAGGGAGACACAGGAGGAGAGCAGGTCCATGAGAGAAGGGGGCAGGAGAAGAAGCTTCGAGGAGCAAAGACAGGTGGGAAGGACGCTCGGAGCAGCGTGTGTGGTTCATTCTCCCAGCCTTAGTGTTACTGCTTCTTGGTGCTTCTACCTCCAGAATCAGCTCAGGAGACCTCATGTAATCCATCAATGGCAGGGAATACAGGAAGACTTTTGCTTTGGCATCCCGGAGTGATGGAGAAGTCTTGGACTGAATGACGGCTGCCCCTGGAAATTCAAACATGAGCATGATCATCAGGCAGTGTCAGGAGAAATATTGCACTATTGACTTAGAAAAGGCTTCTCAGTTGTAATCCATGTCCTACAGTGGGTTCCCCTCTGTCTTGCTAGCACGACCCCTCTGGAACACATGGCAGGGAGTCATCAAACTGTCGGATTTGGCAGTGGAAATAGGCAAGGATGTGAACCAGCCTTTCTGTGCTTCCCATGGGGTCTGGCCCGTTACAGGCTCTGTCAGCGGAGGCACTTTTAGGGCACGAGGTGACCCGTGACTTCTCACCCCTTCTCTCCTGCCCCTGGGCACGTTCCAATGCCCATCTTGTCAATCTGGACAGGAGGCGCTTTGGAACTGGTTTGTTTGTACAATCTCACAATACCTGCTGATTTCAGGGCATAATCTGGCATCGGGACCTGCATTTCTTCCAGCTTCTCCAAAGCTTGATTAATGATCTCGTGCACAGCCTGGGAGGGAACACAAAGGAGAGCGCCTGTTGGAAGGAGAAGGACCGGGGCAAGCAGCTCCCCTGCAAGGCCAGCCAAGGTGAGCGGGGACAAGGCCCGTTTCAGATGGAGGGAACGCCCACACTGCCTGGAAGCCTCCCAGGTTTGCTCTGCTGTGATTGTCGGGATCAGAAAGGGGGGGCTGCTCACTCCAGTGCTCTGAATGCTGGAGCTGCGGGAAGGGGCTTTTCCTGTGGAGAGGCCCCAGGCCAGGGGCAAGCCTTCTGGGCATGAGATAGGCCTGGCTTAACTCTGGACCTCTGAGACCATACTTTCTTTCCAGCCCTCCCTTGAGGAGGACCCGAGATCTGGGCACAGAGGAAGGTCCGACTCAGATGGCTGTCATTCCCATCACGCTCTCTCTTCCCCATAAGGAAGTGTGGAGCAACAGGAAAAGGGAGTGTGGCCATGACAGCACTTGTTCCAGCAGCACCAGCCTGTTGGCTGTGACAGGAATGGAGTAGGATACGTGTGGACAGAGGATAAAACCCCTGAGCAGATCCTTCTGCCTTGTGCCCTTACCTGTCCGGTAACGCCTGGGAGCTTTGCCTGCTTCAGTCCTTCCTGCAGAGCCCACTCAGCCACATCCTTTGCGCTCCAGCGCAGATGGTAAAGTTGTTCCTGGAGCTTACGGAGGTGGTCTGGCAGGGGCAGGGTTTCGCTCAGGTCTGCAGTGCTCCAGGGGGTTAAGGCACCAAGTCGTCCCACGTGGTAAACACCTGTGGAAACACACCAGAGCTTAGAACTCAGTCTAAGGCTGGGCTGTGCCTCGGCCTGCCCACTCCCCTTTCTGTGTCTCTCCCAAGTGCCATAGTTGTCTCTCCTCTTGCTGCCTTTGACAGTGGCCATCATGGCGTACGGGCTCCGCAATAGATGGACATTGCCTGCCATGAACTGTGCTCCTTGTCCTGCAGAAGATTCTCAGCCCCTGGGGCAGGAGAGCTCAGCCACGGCCTCTCCCTGGGCTGAAGAGAACTGGCTCAGCCCTCCTGGGGAAGGCAACTCAGCCCTTCCTCACCCACACCCGTCCCGCTGGAGCAGGGACTGGCACAGCTCTGTGGGGACTTTCTGCTCTTGGCTGAGCTCCTCTGCTCACAGCGGGGGAAGAGGAACAGGGCAGGATGGAGCCCCGAGTGCCTCCTAAAGCACCGTCCTCAGGTCGGAGATCTGCAGAGACTCACCGAAAGAGAATAGACCGAGAAGCAGCACAAGGGTCGTTGCCTTGAGAGCCTCCATCTTCCTGCAGAGCAGATAAAGAAAAGGCTGGTGAAGCTGGCGGTTCCCGTGCAGATCAGGAGCAGACTGGAGAGCAGCAGCAGGGACTGCAGCCCTGGAGCCTGGCGTTCCTGCCGTGTGCATTGGCTTGGTCCTGCACCAGCTCCAGTCACTGCTGGAGGTGTCACCAGCTGCACCAGGGGGGGGTTTGTCACAGCAAAGATTGTTTCCGTAGGGACAAAGGGCTCAAGGTTGACTCTGTATTAAGAGCAGGAGTTGCAAAAGGACTTGTGTCCACATTTCACATCTGTGGGGCTGGAGAGGGATTCTCTGGAAATGGAAGGACATAACAGATGCCTGTTTCTCCTGCCCAGCATCCGATGGACACTTGTGCTGCTCCTGTTCTCCACCCTCTCAAGAGAAGGTTCAGTCTGTGCCCCTACAGTCCAAGAGCTGCCAGGGGAATGTGTGTCTCCCCTCTCGCAGCGTTTCTTTAGCAGCCGGGTTATCTCTGGCCCTTCTCTTGGCAGAACTGCAGACAAATGCAGACTGGAAAGAGGGAGGGTGGCTGAATGTCAGTGCGTGCTGGCAAGCAACGGGCAACCCAGGAAGTGCCAAAGAAACTCTGGTGGCTGGGCCCTGCTGCCCTGAGCCTGATCTGCCAAGACACAGCACACACCGCTCTGCAAGGGGGAAATTCCTCCTGCCTGTTCCAGGAGGCTCTCAACAGGCTCAGAGCGTACACTCATCAGGAATAAACAATCCCTTTTGTTCTCCTAGAGAACTCCTTGCACCCCTCTGAGGATCTCGAGCCCCTTTCCTGAGGCAGAGCCCTGGTGAGGAGCTGACCAGGTTTCCCAAGGAAACCTCCTCTGTCAGGAACACAAGTCAGACCCACGGCCAACAGAGGACACGCTGGTGTCCTTCTGGTCCCCATGGAGAGGAAAACCAAGCAGGCTCAGGGACAGAACCCACCCTGCAGAGCACAATACAGGACGGAGCTGAGCTCTCACAATTACTGCGGCAGGCTGTGTCTGGGCCACCCCCTGGGACTCTCTCTGTCCCATCCAAAATGGACCTGTCCCTCATTCTGCAGAGATCAAAGGCTTTCTGGGCCCAGCCCTCGCGTTCATGAAGAGACTGAAAGGCGGCTGCTGCCTTCCAGCAGCTCCAGACCCAGCTCCCAGGCTGCCCTCGTGTTCCTCTCCTGCCCACCCTCCACCCACCCCAGCTGACGAGGTGGAAAACACACCTGGGGAAGGGAGCAGAAAATATTCCCAACATACCAGTTCAGACGTTCAGCCGTCTCTGGGTGTCTCTGGGTACCTGCTGAGGTGCAGGTAACAAGCATCTCGCTCGCTCGGGAGTGAGCCAGAAACTCTGCGATCTCAGTTCCCTCAAGATCGAGAGTGACCGAGGCGCAGGGAGACCCCTGGTCTTATACCCTGCTGTGCTGACCTCAGCACTGATGCTGCTTTGTGACATCAACGGCAGTGGCTGATGTCACAATGGAAGAGGCTGCGCCACGTTTGGAGGCAAAGTCCCACCTGACAGGAGCGGGTCTCGCAGTCCTCTCTGCAAGGGAAGGAATCCTTCACCACAGAAAGAGGGAAAGGTACAGGAACACGTTGCTCTCAGAAAACAGACTCTGTCAACCACTCTTCCTCTTGCTGACCAAAGTTCAGACGGTGTTGGAAAACAACAACAAAACAGCAAGATGTGCTCCTCAGGGAGCACATTATATCAGCCGTTCAACAGTAAGTCCAACTCCCGTCTGAACCTCAGAATAAGAAATTCCGTCTTAAATTTCCAGGAGAAGGAAGGGCTTTGAAACGGCAAGACCAGGAAACGTTCATGAAAGCACGGCCATTCAAGTCCACAGCCCTGATCACAGACCACCTGCCCGTTACCTAAGGCAGGATGTTCTCAGCTGATTCGCAGCCACTGACATCTGGAAAACAGCACAAGGTCTCTTGTTCTTTAGCACTGAGCATGGAGGTTGGAACAGGATCTGGGAAGAAAACCACCTACAGTCAGTCTGGTTTCATTCGAGGCCATCAGGACAAGTTCACATTCACCAGGAACCACAGCAGGTCCCACCCGTCCCTGCAGACCCCAACTCCGCTCCTGTGCAGGGTCCCGAGGAGCAGTAAGCACAGAACAAGAAACCTCCCTTCCAAAGAAGCCCCCAGCTGGCTCTTTAACCAAGCTGCACAGAGCAGCAGCCGAGAACAACCTCTGCCACAACTGCACCCGGCTCTGCTGTCTGCAGAAGGAGACCAGCTCCTAAATGATCCCCAGCCCTACAGACACAGATCTTCCCCAGGGCAGGGATGAGAAAACACCAGAGTGCACAGACACCTGGTCATTCAGTTGAAGGTGGGGAGAAGGAAAAAGGAGTAGAAAGAGACAAATCAGACAAGAGAGAAGACAGAGGAGCCCAGAGAGAAAGAAACACATAGGGAAAAGGATGGAGAGATGGAGAGATCAAGGCAGAAAGGAACAAGGAGCTGATGAGACAGGGAGGAAGAAACAGCAGGGCTGAGGAGCAGGACAGAGGGATAGGGAGGGGGGAGGAGGAGAAGCAGGAAGAGGGTAGAGAAAAACAGGGAGGGGAATGTACAGATGGAGAGACAAAAAGAAAGGCAGGGAACAGAACAAAGGGACTGAGAAACAAAGCAAAGTTCAGATCAAAATGAAGAGACTGGAAAGGGGAAACATGCAGCAATGAGCTGGAGGAAGAGGAAAAGAGGGCTGAGGAGCAGGAAAGAGGAAGAGAAAACAAAGAAAAGGCAGAGCCAGCTGGACAGGGGAGATATAGTGAGAGGGGATAGGGCAGTAATCTGGACAGAGATGGAGAAAGAAGCAGCAGGGAAAGGGAAGACAGGCAGAAAGACAGAGAGGGAGCAGGAGAGAGAAAGAACAATAAGGGTTGGGGTCAGGATAGAGATTGGGAAAAAATCCTGGGGTGGGCAGCAAGATGGAGAGGGAGTAAAAAAGAAGAGGGGCAGGAACAGGCACAGGGAGCAGGACAGAGGGATACAGTGAGAAATGATGGGGCACGGAGCAGGACAGAGCAACAGACAAGAATGACAACAAAGAGAAACCAGGGATGGTGAGAACACAGAGGGGTGGAGACGGAGAGGGAGATACGAGAAACCCTGCACAGAGATTCAGAAGGGTGGAGGAATAGGTGAGGAAGCAGCAGAGGGACAGAGGGAGAAGAGATGAAGAGGAAGAAGGGCACAGTAGGAAAGAGGAGGGAGCAGGGAGGGACTGGGACACAAAACAGGGTGAAATGTCCCCAAGGGCCCAGGAGTCACCACACTTCCTGCTCTCTGCACTGCCAGGCAAGCTGTGGAGTTCAGGCACTTCTGTCTGTGAGAAATGCAGTTGTGATTCGTGCTGACATGTTTCATGTTTACAGATATAACCAAATGAGGCTCGGGCTCTGAACCTGAAAAAGGAAAAGGTGGGTAAGTTCTATGTAAAAAGTTCTGAAACTTGTTTATGAGGTTATATTGATAGAGGGAGCTAACATTTTCAGGGTTAACCAACCACATAATAAGGGCCTACTAATGAACTAACACTTGAAGGCACATGAATATCTAGTTTAGAGCTGTATGTAACCAGTTGTGTTAAGAAAAACCAGAACCTCATCGTGTGCCGAGATCAGAAGTTTTACAGCACCAGCTGTAACCTTGGGGAGACAAGACAGCCAAGATTTACAGCAAAAGGGGGGCCAGTCTGGTTTCGGTCGACTTGGCAGCTTGGGAGACCCATAGAGACCATAGTGACCCAGAGAGACCCACAGAGACCATAGAGTCCAATAAAGACCCATAGAGAGCACAGAGACCATAGAGACCCATAGAGTCCCATAGAGACCCCTCCTCAAAGCCACCAAGTGACACTGCGCAGGCGCAACAGGGGCGGGTCAAGGAGGAGACTATGGAAATGGTTCTCTGAAACTCATTTTAATAAGAAGCGGGAAAGGTTATGAATATGTACAGGCATTCCTGGGGTCATTATGAATATGTAACACCTTACTGTATTTAAGCACACCTCTTACTGTTTAAAGGTGTGCGTGTTGGGCGGAGCGAATCCCCCGCGCACCCAGCGCTGTTTTGCTTATGCTCTAACGAACAAGTGTTTAAGGAATACAATTAAGGAATTGGATTAAACGTTGTTTATCCATACAAAAAGCCTAAGTTATTTATTTCATTGCTTTACAACAAGTGATTGAATCTGCTATAGAAAAGTTCAACCATCTCTTGTATTACAAAGGATAAATGAAAGTATGGATTTTTGTTGCATCTAATCCATAATGCAAGTACCAATTAAAAATACATTAGCAGTGGTTCCTTCAAATATTCACTGTGAAGGCAGTTCCTGGCACGATTATATTAGCGTTCTTACTATTTTACAGGAGAAACACAGGGCACGGCTGATTTTGCCCACATGCAGCGCAATGATCACACGAGTGTGGTGAACCGGGTAAAAGGCCCTAGAGAAGGAAAATCAGGCTCCGTGTGCAGAGCCAAAACAAAAATCCTTTTCAAACTGTTTAATTTTGAAAAGCTACAATGGGTATAAAGCAGAAAAAAGAGCAGTGAATGTGCATAAACACAATTAGATGTTTTTTCAGTTCCATGATGTGCTCTTTTACTAACAGTGTCTGCTGGAGTGGATATCCTGGACACGAACAGGCGGGTTCTGGTGTTGTGCCCACGGTGATTCATCCACTGTGGCCGTGGGTGTCAGGCCTTGATACAACAGACACAAAACCTTGGGAGGGAGGTGAGCACAGGAAAACGCTTAAAGATAATGAGCTAGCAGATTTGATTTAATCTTTACTTAAAAATACACATGGCTGCTGTCTTTTTTCCAGTTTAATTAGGACGGGCTCCAATATCTCTATTAATTCTAATTACAACACATGACAAAAATTAAGGGGGGGAAAGCTTTGTTTTTACAACGGTAAATACAGTCTAAATTGTAATTTGGGAAACAGATAAAGGGGTGTAGCAAATGAGGCACAGACTCTGTTTAAGATGTAGAGAGACGTTTAATACAAACTCAGGTTTGCATTTGAAACATCGCGTACCTCTGTCCCTGATGTACCAACCCCATATCAGTCCCTCTGTCCCTGATGTACCAATCCCGTATCAATCCCTCTGTCCCTGATGTACCAATCCTGTATCAGTCCCTCTGTCCCTGATGTACCAACCCCATATCAGTCCCTCTGTCCCTGATGTACCAATTCCGTATCAATCCCTCTGTCCCTGATGGTTCATGTCCCATACAGTCTTTGCTGCTTGTGTTATTCCACCAGCACTTGTTCTCACACTGTGACTCTTGCAGTTTCTCACAGGCCTGATGTCACAACCCTGCCACATCTCCCCCTTCTTTGTTTAACAATTGCAGCCATAGCAGCGTGTAACCGCACAGCCACTGCACCATTAAAGCTTTTTTCAACCATTTGTTGTGCACAAGATAAGACCCATGGTACACAATCAATAAGTACCAGACTCCACATACAAACATTCTAAGCAGCGGGTTAAAGGGCCGTGTTTTGCAATTTTTGTGACACCCATAACGGTTACAGAATTGCTACTTAATATTCCCTGCATAGTGTTTAACACAGAATAATGAGCTCCCAGTCAACTAAGAATTCTCATTCTCTGTTCTCCAAGTCAGGACCTATATTAATATATTACTGAGCTGTCAGTTTAAGATGGTGTAAAAACTCAGTGGGAGACTCCTCACGATCCTGTTTAATCTCAGAAGGTTTCGGCGTATTTACAGCTTTAGGCACAGCGTGTCTAATCCCGTATAAAATGCACTGTCCATACCAATGCAGCCTGTCCCCCGACATAAGGATATCAGGATCCCACCCTGGACTGACCGAGGGACAATTCTGATCTCATGTTCTCTGTGTATTCTACACCAATATCTGTTCTTCAACAAACCTTTTACTGGTTTCCATTTCTTTCCCTGATTATCCTTTTTCAAAACAAATGGATCTGAAGGGGATAAAGACAAAGCATATGTAACATTATGTATTGTGTAATATGCGTTATGTAATAGGCAATATATGATTTAAAATATATATCTTACTATATATTACATGTAGCACATTACTGTACTACACATCTCAAAGTATACCCACCTAGACCTGTGCAGCATATTAATATTATTTACAGTGGCCGCCATTAATGACAGTATTCAATCAGATTCTCCCTGGTTGACTCCCTGTTGAACAGCAAACGATCCTTTTCCAATGTCAGAAAACACAGCCCGGGGGGGATTTCTTCCGAATCATCCTGTCCATTGTCCACTACCTACTTCACAATCACAATAACAGACGATTGGTGAACCGTAAGTACTGGACTATAAAATCACCCAAGACACAAGTAACAACAACAACAAACCACTAAAGACACGAACAATTATACAATTGCTAAGGCACAAACAGCAAAATCACTAACGGTACCTTTAGCAAATTACTGTTCCCTTGTTTTTCTCTTTAATTTATTGTTTTCTCATTTTTCTCTTTAATTGTTTATTTCTTTCTTTTTTTAAGTTACCCAGTTTACCAAAATGCGCAGACGCGAATGCGCAGACCCAACGCGCTGGTGTCGCCCACGTCTCGCGCAGGCAGCGTGCCAACCCAACCAGACAATGAAAGTGCCTTATCTCATTGATGGGGTTTTACCCGCGTCCCGAGCTGGTCCGAGGATCTGTGGTCCCTTCCAAGATTTCCCCAGTGCCGGCACAAGGTCCCAGAGATACTGGGATCCACGGGAGGTCAGGCAGATTATCCCATCCTCGTCGCCAGAAAACGATACCGAAAAGTTGGCAAACTGTGTGAGCTAGAAAAACCCATACGGCCACAATCACCTTTCTCCCTCCTTGAGCTCTCCTGACCTGCGGTTCCACCGCCGGTGTCTTCTTTCTTGATCCCTCTTGACTGGCAGGTGCGCTCCAATCCTCTTTATTCATCACTCTTCCTCACAGGTTCACCTCCTTCCTTGCTTTTCCTTTGCACGCTGCTCCACCTGAAGAGAAACACACGGAGGACTGAGCTACACCAGCCCAAGGGCACTACAGTCAGACAGGGGCTGAGTCCGGGGCTGACACCTCCCCACACCCCACAGCGCGCCCGCCTTGCCTTGGCACCAGCCCCTCGCACAGCCCTTCCCCTCAGCTCTGCCCTCCGCTGCAGCACAGCTTCCGCACGTGCCCTGCTCAGGCTGGACCCCAATGTCACAGGTTAGAGATGTCACAGCTCAGTACCAATGCCCACGGTCCTCACCTGCTCTTTGGTACTTGCTGGACCCCAATGTCACGGGTTAGAGATGTCACAGCTCAGTACCAATGCCCACGGTCCTCACCTGCTCTTTGGTACTTGCTGGACCCCAATGTCACGGGTTAGAGATGTCACAGCTCAGTACCAATGCCCACGGTCCTCATCTGCTCTTTGGTACTTGCTGGACCCCAATGTCACGGGTTAGAGATGTCACAGCTCAGTACAAATGCCCATGGTCCTCACCTGCTCTCTGGTACGTGCGGAGGGTCCCGTCGCTGTCCCCAGGGCACTGGCCTGCACGGCCCTGCCCGGCAGCGGGAGCGTCTGCAGCTGCCGGCTGGTTCTCCAGCTTTAGGGCCCCCGCAGCAGCCCGCTCTCCTCAGCTCTGCACACCCAGCCAGTTGCGCCGCCCAGGCAAAGTCAGCTTCACCCTCTGCCTACACCTCACCTGCAAACAGCCAACTCTTCAACTGACAACTGCCCAAAACCCACCAACAAACTCTCCAAATCTCAGCCTTTCGCTTTCAACTGCTGCCTCTAGTGCATCTCACAGACAAGCCTCCAAAATGCCCTCATCCTGCAATAATACTCCAGCACTGATCGCCTGTGGGAACAACCGCCACAATACCGTGCAAACACCAACCAGTTCTGGCACGGAAATATCGCTTTCTCCTCAAGATTCCACCTACACCAACTGCTGACAAACACACGCTGTCCTCACCAAAGCCAAACGCTGCAACAGACAGCGACAACTCAAATCTGCGTGTGCGGCGCAAAATCGCAGGTGTGAGCTAACGCAGAGCTGGGCTTGACAGCTGCAGAGTGTGCACCCTGTGGCTTAACGTGGCCGTTACTGCCATTCTGCCTTCTCCCCGGGAGAAGCGCATGAGCACAGGCTGCTTCAAGGCACCATGGGAACGGTTCGGATCTCCGGGTCTCTGAGGGCGACAGTAACAAATGTGATCTGTGTGTGGCCAGGAACTTCCCGTCCACTTGCTCCTCCATTCAGTCCGGTGCTGCAAGAGAGGGACAGAGAAAGAAATAGTTAGGACCGGATTAACAACCTCGTCATCCCTGTCCCCAAACCTGCAGGTGTCCTAGGAGCCCTGATCTGTTTTGCTCTTCTCCCTCTCTTTGCTGGAATACTTCACTGCACAAATTTCTGTCATGAACACCCTCTTAAGCAATCTGCTGTGTTCACAGTTCCCAGCCCAGCATCCATTCCTCAAGGTACCTCAGCATTTCCCTTTGAAACCAACCTCAGTGCCATCCCGTCCTGAGCTACCTCAGCACTGCCCACTGCAGCCTCCCGACGCCATCTCCTCCCTGCGGTCCCTCAGCCTTTCCCGCCAAAGCCTCCCCGATGTCCCCCCTCCCTGCGGTCCCTCAGCCTTTCCCGCCCAAGCTCCCCCCGCGCCGTCCCGCCCTCAGGCTCCTCCGCCGCTCCCCCCGTTCCCGGCCCCTCCCCCCCGCCCCTCGCGCCCCTGGCGCCCCCACGGCGGCCCCGGCCCCGCCTGCGCCGCTCCCGCCCCGGCGCTGCCCCTCCCGCTCGTTTCCTCCCTCTGCCCGGTGTCCCCACGGGCTCCCCCTCCGCCCCACGGCCCCGCCCGAGCCCCGCGCAGCGCTCAGCCCGGGGCTCCTTCCCTCACAGCCGCCCGCGTGTTTCCCCCTCACCCCTTTCTCGGCCCGGCCCGGGCCGCGCTGTTGCGGCTGCCTGCCCCTCGCCTTCCTCCTGCCGAAGCCAGCCCGTCCCTCCCCCTCCAGCCTCCCCCCTCAGCCGGGACCGGGGCGGCCCCGCCCAGTCTCCCCGGTGTCCGCCCGCCCCTCGCTCACCGCCGGCCCCGCCGCTCCTCCCGCGCTGCTCCCGCCGCCGCACTGCCGGCACGGGCTCCTCGGCCCGCGCGCTTCTGCAGCGTGGCCCCGCCCATCCCGCGCAGGAGCCAATCCCGTCCGCGCCCGCCCCGGGCCCCGCCCCCCCTCCCGGCCCGGAGCCGCCGGCGGCCGCAGAGCGGCGCTGTCCGCCCGCAGCGCGGCCCCGGCCCCGGCGGGTCAGCGGCAGCGGGGCCGGGAGCGCTCGGGCTGCGCCTGCCCGGGACGGCCCGGGACCGAGGGCTCCGCCGCCTGCCCGGGACGGCCCGGGACCGAGGGCTCCGCCGCTGCAGCCCGTTTCGTGCCGTTTGCACCCCCGGCTTACACGGCTGCAGCCTTCCTGCTGCTTTAGCTCACACATCTTTCTTCCTTCTCACTGCACAGCAGTTCACACTCACAAACGTTCCGTGCTCGTTGGCATAAGAATATCTGCAGAAGAATCTACAAACTTTACAAAGATATACCACGGACCACAGCTTTCTGAGCTTTCAGGTTAAAGTTCCTGTAGATACCCATGTTTCAATAAACAGACACCACCAGCAGAGCTGCCACCTCTGCCGTCTTTGTTCAGAAAGAAGTGACAACACCAGAAAACACATTGGCAGCCGGTGATTTGACCAGGGAAGGTGGGATCTACAAAAGTCTGATTAAACCAAACAGCCTGAGGTCTTTATCAAGCTGCAGATCTGCCAGGAATGCTGAAATGCAAGAGTTTACTCCTGCAATATTCCACAATGGAACAGCCGCTTCATATCCAGTATCATCTCAAAGTTCCAAACCAGTACATTAAAAAGCTGTCACTAGGTATTAGAAGACCACTGCAAGATCTTATTGCTTTTTGAGTTCAATAAGAATTTTTCAATAAACCAACACCCAAACAGTTTCTGCAGTCTGTTGCTCATCCTCCTGTTCATTCATTAGCACTGCAGCAATCAGTTTTTATACGACGTGTCAACAGAGGCGTTTGAAAAACCCCAAACAAAACTTATTGAAGCCCACGGACCCCCCGGCCTCCCTGCCCCCCCCACCCTGAGCCCCACGATCAGCGCTTGGTGCGGGAGAGGAGCTCAGCTCGACAGACAGAACCAGAAATGCGACTGCGGGGAGGAGGAAACACCAAGGTAGTTACAGCTTCCTTAACATTAAAATCTGATGTCTTCCAAAAGAAAGCACAACATCCTCGTCATTTAAGACGCAAAGTTGCTATGTACATGTCTGATCCTCACACAGCTGAGTGGTTCTCAAGTCCACTGAGTTCCACTGCGCAGCCGCCCACGTGGCTGTATCTCGGATGCTGTATCGAGGTTGCTCTATCTGGGATGCTGTGTCTAGGATGCTGTATCTGGGATGCTGTATCTAGGATGCTGTATCTGGGATACTGTATCTGGGATACTGTATCAAGGATGCTGTATCTGGGATGCTGTATCTAGGATGCTGTATCTGGGATACTGTATCTAGGATGCTGTATCTAGGAAACTATATCTGGGATGCTGTATTTAGGATGCTGTATCTGGGATACTGTATCTAGGATGCAGTATCTGGGATGCTGTATCTGGGATACTGTCTGTGGGATGCTGTATCTGGAATGCTGTATCTAGGATGCTGTATCTGGGATACTGTATCTAGGCTGCTGTATCTGGGATGCTGTATCTAGGATGCTGTATCTAGGATGCTGAATCTGGGATACTGTATATGGGATACTATATCTCGGATACTGTATCTAGGATACTGTATCTGGGATAATGTATCTAGGATGCTGTATCTGGGATGCTGTATCTATGATGCTGTATCTGGGATGCTGTATCTAGGATGCTGTATCTGGGATGCTTTATCTGGGATACGGTATCTAGAATGATGTATCTGGGATACTGTATCTAGGATGCTGTATCTAGGATGCTGAATTTGGGATGCTGTATCTAGGATGGTGTATCTAGGATGCTGTATCTAGGATGGTGTATCTAGGTTGCTGTATCTGGGATGCTGTATCTGGGATGCTGTACCTAGGATGCTGTATCTAGGATGCTGTATCTGGGATACTGTATCTAGTATAATGTATCTTGTATGCTGTATCTGCCATACTGTATCTAGGATGCTGTATCTACGATGCTGTATCTGGGATACTGTATCTAGGATGCTGTGTCTGGGATGCTGTATCTAGGATGCTGTATCTGGGATGCTCTATTTGGGATGGTGTATCTAGGATACTTTATCTGGCATACTGTATCTAGGATACTGTATCAGGGATACTGTATGAAGGATGCTGTATCTGGGATGCTGCATTTTGGATGCTGTATCTGGGATGCTGTATCTAGGATGCTGTATAAGGGATGCTGTATCTGGGATACTGTATCTAGGATGCTGTATCTGGGATGCTGTATCTAGGATACTGAATTTGAGATGCTGTATCTATGCTGGTGTATCTAGGATGGTGTATCTGTGATTCTGTACCTGGGATACTGTACCTAGGATACTGTATCTGGGATACTATATCTAGGATGCTATATGTGGGATGCTGTATCTGGGATGCTGTATCTAGGATCCTTTTTCTAGGATACTGTATCTGGGATACTGTTCTAGGATGCTGTATCTGGGATGCTGTATCTAAGATGCTGTATCTGGCATACTGTATCTTGGATGCTGTATCTAGGATGTTGTATCTGGGCTGCTGTATCTGGGATACTGTATCTGGGATGCTATATCTAGGATGCTGAATTTGGGATGCTGTATGTAGGACGGTGTATCTAGGATGCTGTATCTCGCATGTTGTATCTGGGATAGTGTACCTAAGATGCTATATCTGGTATACTGTATCTGGGATACTATATCTAGCATACTGTATCTGTGATACTTTATCTAGAATTCTGTATCTGGGATTCTGTATGTGGGATGCTATATCTAGGTTGCTCTATCGGGGATGCTGTATCTCGGATGCTGTATCTGGGATGCTGTATCTGGGCTAATGTACCTAGATACTCTATCTGGGATCCTGTATCTAAGATGCTTTATCTGGGATACTATATCTAGGATGCTGTAACTTGGATGCTGTATCTGGGATACTGTATCTAGGATGCTGTATCTAGTATACTGTATCTGGGATGTTGTATCAAGTATGCTGTATCTGAGATGCTGTATTTAGGATGCTGTATCTGGTATGCTCTATCTATGATGGTGTATCTAGGATGCAGTCTCTGGTATTCAGTATCTGGGATACTGTACACAGGATACTGCATCTGGGATACTATATCTGGGATGCTGCATCTAGGATGCTGTATCTGTGATGTTGTATCTGGGATGCTTTATCTAGGATGCTATATCTGGGATACTATATCTAGGATGCTGTATCAGGGATGCTGTATCTGGGATACTGTATCTAGGATACTGTATCTGGGATGCTGTATCTAGGATGTTGTATCTGGGATGCTGAATCTGGGATGCTCTATCTAGGATGATGTACCTAGGATGCTGTGTCTTGGATACTGTATCTAGCATGCTGTATCTGGGATACTGTACCTGGGATACTATATATAGGATACTGTATCAGGGATACTGTATCTGGGATGCTCTATCTGGGATGCTCTATATGGGATGCTGTATGTAGGCTGCTATATCTAGGATGGTGTATCTATGATGCCGTATCTGTGATGCTGAATTTGGGATGCTGTATCTAGGATGGTGTATCTAGGGTGCTGTATCCGGGATACAGTATCTGGGATACTGTATCTATGATACTGCATCTGGGATGTTGTATCTAGGATCCTGTATCTGGGATGTTGTACCTGGGATGCTGTATCTAGGTTGCTCTATGTGAGATGCTGTATCTTGGATGCTGTATAGGGAACACTGTATGTGGGATACTGTATCTAGGATACTCTATGTGGGATACTGTATCTAGGATGCTATATCTGGGATGCTGTATCTGGGATGCTGTATCTAGGAGGCTATATCTGGGATACAGTGTCAAGGATACTCTATCTGGGATGCTGTATCTGGGATGCTGTATCTAGGATGCTGTACCTGGGACACTGTATATGGGATACTGTATCTAGGATACTGTATCTTTGATGCTGTATCTGCGATACTGTATCTAGGGTGCTGTTTCTAGGATGCTATATCTGGGAAACTGTATTTGGGATGATGTATCTGGCATGCTGTATCTGGGATTCTGTATCTAGGATGTTGTATCTGGGATGCTGTATACGGGATACTGTATTTAGGATGCTGTATCTAGGATGCTGTGTCTCGGATACTGTCTCTGGCATACTGTATCTAGGATACTGTATCTAGGATTCTTTATCTGGGATGCTGTATCTCGATGCTGTATTTAGGATACTGTATCTGGGATACTGCATGTGGGATGCTGTATCTAGGATGCTGTATATGGGATACTGTATCTAGGCTGCTGTATTAGGGATACTGTACCTGGGATACTATATATAGGGTACTATATATAGGATATTGTATCTGGGATACTGTATCTGGGATGCTCTATCTGGGATGCTGTATCTGGGATGCTGAATGTATGTTGGTATATCTAATATGGTGTATCTAGGATGCTCTATCTGTGATGATGAATTTGTGATGCTGTATCTAGGATGGTGCATGTAGGGTGCTGTGTCTGTGATACTGTATTTGGGATACTGTATCTATGATAATGTATCTGGGATGTTGTATCTAGGATGCTGTATCTGGGATACTGTATCTGGGATGCTGTATCTAGGATGTGGTATCTGGGATGCTGAATCTGGGATGCTGTATCTAGGATGATGTATCTAGGATGTTGTGTCTCGGATACTCTATGTAGCATACTGTAATTAGCATACTGTATCTAGGACGCTTCATCTGGGATGGTGTATCTCGATCCTGTATTTAGGATGCTGTATCTGGGATAGTGCATGTGGGATGCTGTATCTAGGACGCTGCACCTAGGATGCTGTATATGGGATACTGTATCTAGGATGCTGTATCTGGGATACTGTACATGGGATACTATATATAGGATACTGTATCTGCGATACTGTATCTGGGATGCTGTATCTGGGATGCTGTATGGAGGTTGCTATATATGGGATGGTGTATCTAGGATGCTGTATCTGGGATGCTGTATTTGGGATGCTGTATTTGGGATGCTGTACTAGGATGGTGTATCTAGGATGTTGTATCTGGGATGCTGTATACGGGACACTGTATCTAGGATGCTGTATCTGGGATACTGTATCTGGGGTACTGTATCTAGGATACTGTATCTGGGACGTTGTATCTAGGATCCTGTATCTGGGATTTTGTATCTGGGATGCTGTATCTAGGTTTCAGTATCTGAGATGATGTATCTAGGATACTGTATATGTGACACTGTATGTAAGATACTGTATCTAGGATACTCTATGTGGGATACTGTATCTAGGATGCTGTATCTGTGATACTGTATCAAGGATGCTGTATCTGGCATGCTATATCTCGGAATCTGTATCTAGGATGTTGTATCTGGGATGCTGTATACGGGATACTGTATTTAGGATGCTGTATCTGGGATTCTGTATCTAGGATGCTGTATCTGGGATACAGTATGTGGGATACTGTATCTAGGATACTGTATCCAGGATGCTTTATCTGGGATGCTGTATCTCGATGCTGTATTTAGGATGCTGTATCTGGGATACTGCATGTGGGATGCTGTATCTAGGATACTATATCTGGGATGATGTATCTGGCATGCTGTATCTGGGATTCTGTATCTAGGATGTTGTATCTGGGATGCTGTATACGGGATACTGTATTTAGGATGCTGTATCTAGGATGCTGTGTCTCGGATACTGTATCTGGGATACTGTATCTAGCATACTGTATCTAGGATGCTTTATCTGGGATGCTGTAACTCGATGCTGTATTTAGGATGTTGTATCTGGGATACTGCATGTGGGATGCTGTATCTAGGATGCTGTATCTGGGATACTGTATCTAGGCTGCTGTATTAGGGATACTGTACCTGGGATACTATATATAGGATACTATATATAGGATACTGTATCTGGGATACTGTATCTGGGATACTCTCTCTGGGATGCTGTATCTGGGATGCTGTATGTATGTTGGTATATCTAATATGGTGTATCTAGGATGCTCTATCTGTGATGCTGAATTTGTGATGCTGTATCTAGGATGGTGTATCTAGGGTGCTGTGTCTGTGATACTGTATTTGGGATACTGTATCTATGATAATGTATCTGGGATGTTGTATCTAGGATGCTGTATCTTATATGCTCTATCTGGGATACTGTACCTAGGATACGGTATCTGGGATACTATACCTAGGTTGCTGTATCTGGGATACTTTATCTGGGATAGTATATCTAGGATACTGTATCTAGGATACTGTATCTAGGATGCTGTATCTGGGATACTGTATCTAGGATGCTGTATCTAGGATGTTGTATCTGGGATGCTGAATCTGGGATGCTGTATCTAGGATGATGTATCTAGGATGCTGTGTCTCAGATACTGTATGTGGCATACTGTAAGTAGCATACTGTATCTAGGACGCTTCATCTGGGATGCTGTATCTCGATGCTGTATTTAGGATGCTGTATCTGGGATAGTGCATGTGGGATGCTGTATCTAAGATGCTGTATCTGGCATACTGTACCTGGGATACTATATATAGGATACTGTATCTGGGATACTGTATCTGGGACGCTGTATCTCAGATGCTGTATCTGGGATGCTGTATGTAGGTTGCTATATATGGGATGCTGTATCTAGGATGCTGTATCGGGGATACTGTATCTGGGATACTATATCTAGGATACTGTATCTTGGATGCTGTATCTGGGATACTGTATCTAGGATGCTGTATCTAGGATGTTGTATCTGGGATGCTGTATACGTGATACTGTATCTAGGATGCTGTATCTGGGATACTGTATCTGGGATGCTGTATCTAGGATACTGTATCTGGGATGCTGTATCTGGGATGCTGTATCTCGATGCTCTGTTTAAGATGCTCTATTTGGGATACTGCATGTGGGATGCTGTATCTAGCATGCTGTATATGGGATATTGTATTTAGGATGCTCTATCTGGGATACTGTACCTGGGATACTATATATAGGATAATGTATCTGGGATACTGTATCTGGGATGGTCTATCTCGGGTACTGTGTCTGGGATGCTGTATGTAGGTTACTATGTCTGGGATGGTGTATCTAGGATGCTCTATCTGTGATACTGAATTTGGGATGCTGTATCTAGGATGGTGTATCTAGGGTGCTGTATCTGGGATACTCTATCTGGGATACTGTATCTATGATACTGTATCTGGGATGCTGTATCTAGGATGTTGTATCTGGGATGCTGAATCTGGGATGCTGTATCTATGATGATGTATCTAGGATGCTGTGTCTGGGTTACTGTATCTGGCGTACTGTAAGTAGGATACTGTATCTAGGACGCTTCATCTGGGGTGCTGTATCTCAGTGCTGTATTTGGGATGCTGTACCTGGGATAGTGCATGTGGGATGCTGAATCTAGGACGCTGTACCTAGGATGCTGTATATGGGATACTGTATCTAGGATGCTGTATCTGGGATACTGTACCTGGATTACTATAATTAGGATAGTGTATCTGGGATACTGTATCTGGGATTCTGTATACCTGATACTGTATTTAGGATGCTGTATCTGGGATGCTGTATCTGGGATGGTGTATCTAGAATACTGTATCTGGGATGTTGTATCTAGGATCCTGTATCTGGGATGCTGTATCTGGGATGCTGTATCTAGGTTGCTCTATCTGAGATGCTGTATCTAGGATGCTGTATATGGGATACCGTATTTGGGATACTGTATCTAGGATACTCTATCTGGGATTCTGTATCTAGTATGCTATATCTGGGATGAGGAAATTGGGATGCTGTATCTACGATGCTATATCTAAGATACAGTATCTAGGATACTGTATCTGGGATGCTGTATCTGGGATCCTGTATCTGGGATACTGTATCTAGGATGCTCTATCTATGATACTGTATCTGGGATGCTGTATCTGGGATGCTGTATGTAGGATGCTGTATGTGGGATACTGTATTTAGGATGCTGTATCTGGGATGCTGTATCTAGGATACTGTATCTTAGATGCTGTATCTGGGATGCTGTATCTAGGATGCTGTATCTAGGATACTGTATCTGGGTTACTGTATCTGGGATACTGTATCTAGGATACTGTATCTTAGATGCTGTATCTGGGATACTGTATCTAGGATGCTGTATCTAGGATGTTTTATCTGGGATACTGTATACGGGATACTGTATCTAGGATGCTGTATCTGGGATACACTATCTAGGATGCTGTATCTGGGATGCTGTATCTAGGATGCTGTATCTAGGATGCTCTATCTGGGATACTGTATCTAGGATGCTGTATGTATAATGTTGTATCTGGGATGCTGTATACGGGATACTGTATCTAGGATGCTGTATCTAGGATCCTGTATCTGGGATGCTCCATCTAGGATGTTTTATCTGGAATGCTGTATACGGGATACTGTATCTAGGATGCTGTAACTGGGATACTGTATCTGGGATGCTGTATCTAGGATGCTGCATCGGGGATACTGTATCTGGTATACTGTATCTAGGATACTGTATCTTGGATACTGTATCTTGGATGCTGTATCTGGGATACTGTATCTAGGATGCTGTATCTAGGATACTGTATCTGGGTTGCTGTATCTAGGATACTGTATCAGGAATGCTGTATCTGGGATGTTGTATCTCGATGCTGTATTTAAGATGCTGTATTTGGGATACTGCATGTGGGATGCTGTATCTAGGATGCTGTATATGGGATATCGTATCTAGTATGCTGTATCTTTGATACTGTACCTTGGATACTATATAGAGGATACTGTATCTGGGATACTGTATCTGGGATGTTCTATCTGGGATGCTGTGTCTGGGATGCTGTATCTAGGTTACTATGTCTGGGATGGTATATCTAGGATGCTGTATCTGTGATACTGAATTTGGGATGCTCTATCTAGGATGGTGTATCTAGGGTGCTGTATCTGGGATACTGTATCTGGATTACTGTATCTATGATACAGTTTCTGATTTAGCATGGTTTTGGGTCATACTTGCAAAGTATTCCATCACATACAATGCTTTTGACAATTGGTTTTGTGGTCTTTCCCCTACTTCCCCCCCTTTTTTAAAAACAAACAAACAAACAAACAAAAGTTCAGAACCAGATACGTGTGTTGGAACTGGACTACGTACTCAAAATCACAAATCAAATTTAGAGGTTCCTCCTTAAAAAGCTGTAAGTAATTTAAAGCTGAGCCAAGTTCTGCTAATTGGGTTGAACCTTCAATAATTTTTACAGAATGATGCCAATTGTTATCTTCACACCAAACCACTACAGTTTTATGAGACTTCCCAGAACCATCAACAAAAACTGTGCAAGTATGTAGGATCAGATCAAATACAAGTATGGCCTATGGCCTGATGTTAAAGACTTGCAGGTTCTGCAGCAATTTACATTTATGCATGCCAAAAGCTGTGCTGTTAAGAAAACCAGCTAGTGCAATTTATAACGACATAGATTACAAATAAAAAAAAAATCAGAATTAAATTTCACAAATGGTACATATATGACAAAAGGATCATGGCCTATTAAGACTTAAATTCATTCCCTGCATTTTCTTGATCAGAGTGACAATTGGTATATAACAGTCAGTATATCAGTTTGCTAGCAATCTCATCATACTGTCCCACAATAGCCACAGGTTGTTTCTATGTTGGAGCTATAAATAGACAAATCTGCAAGTCCAATTGAATGCAGTCAGCCTGTAAGGTTGTCATAAATTTATTCCTCAAAGTTTCTAACTCCATTTTGGCTGTCATATTTATTGGATATTGACTTCCCTTACCAGATCGAAGTCCTGTTTCAGATTTCTCAGTGTAGTATTTGCTTTATCGAAACATTGGCTGTTAATATTAGTGGAAATACAGCATTTGAAATTTCCTTGGAGATTTCTCACTTGCAGCAAGCAGATCTGCACCATCCAAGCAGCTTCTTGTAGGCTATGCAACTAAACAGAATTCTCAGAAAACGTTATTTGAGCTTACAATTTGCTTAACAAATCTTAACCTAAGAGAGGTATAGGACTTTCTGGCAACCATAAGAATTCATGTATTAAAACTTTGTTCCAAATTTGGCATTCCATTGGTCTCAAAAAATAGCCTTTCTTTCGTTCCCTCCCATGACCTCAAAACTAGCATGGTGAATTTACCTAGAAGTATCTTACAAGTAATTACCACAGAATAAGTCTATCAACAAATTTTTGGTTTAATTTTCCAGTTTCATTAGAACTATGGGTCTGTTCAGGATGCCTTTAAACTTCACCCTCGGACTGCTCCATTCAGTATTACATCGCTGCAGTGGGGGGGGAGAGAGAACCCCCCTTTCACCGCTTTAAAAGCAGGCAGCCAGGTTTTTCCATTTGTGTTTTTCTTTCTCTTCGTGCTGCAGTTTAGAGATAACCAAGGTCACGCAGCTGGCGTAATGGCTGGTACGAAGTGGGAGGCTCTGGGAAACTTCTCAGTTACAATGAGCTGCACACAGGCCTGGGATGTTTTGGTCTTTTTTTTTTTTCCATTCCATTCCAGCCATAATACACTTTATATGCAATTTCAAGTAGCTCAGCAATAGTTACATTCCTTATCTCCATTTACCTTTTACAATTTAAGGATGTCAAAAAACAGTATAAACCAGTATAATAAACATAAATCCATTATTCTATTTTCCTAGATCCAAATCAGTTAATATTCTAGCAACTTTTAAATACAACCTCTTCCAAATTCACATCTATCATAGCATTTTAACAATTTAAATGCTTTTCTAACAATATAAGCAATTACCCTGATGTGTAAGGATGCATCCTAAGTGGGAGCAAGGTGGAATTTTAGCAGTGGAACCGGTTCCCATTTTGGAATTATCTCCCCAAACAAGATTCTTTTGGTACCAAATATCAATATGCAAACTAAAATACTGAGCTCAGATGTGAAAACCAAATACCCAGTTCAAATATTCAGATGGATCACAGTCACACTAATTTAAGACAATATCTCAATTTTTGCATTGCACCTTTGAGCCGCTCACTGCTCAGGCAGGTGGAGGTACCTCTGGGTCTCCCTGACAAAAAAGGTCAGTGCGCGCTGGAGCCCCATCAGCATCCGCCCTCCCCGCTGCCACAGCGAGCTGGACTGGGCAAGGCCTTTTTTTTTTTGTTTGTTTTGTTTTGTTTTCAGTGTCTCATCTGGTGCACTACAGCTGTTATTCCAAAACCAGGATTCTTTACATGGTGTGCATACGGAAAAGCCAAATTTAGTGCACCGAGATGAGAGACGGCCTGTCACAGAGTTGCGCAAGTCTGAATGCTGGAATAAAGCTAGCATGCTGGAGAGAAAAATAACAGCTACTACATGCAAAATTTTATGATCACATTCACGCAGTAAAGAACTAAATTACTCATGATCTTCTGAATTATCACAAAATGCACATTTTGAGTCAATGGATTCTCATGATTTAACAGACTGTGAACTTATCGTACCATATAGCACAGACCTACCAAAATTGCAACATGCTTAAACAGATACCCACAAAGAAGACAGGTTAATAAGGAAAGCATCTTGCAGACTTTAACAAGTTTTCTGACCTGTGTGTTATCAGCTAATTCTCTCTCAGCTTGTTGAAGTTCAAATCGCCCCGCCTGTAAAACTGTCTGAAATGATTTAATGATTTCTTGTAGAGATTTATTTTATCCTGCTCTTCTGGCCTCAAAAACAACATTAATTGCAACAAGATTCTATTCTCCAGACACTTTTCCCAATCATTTAACTTAAACAGCAGCCAACACTGATTTCAGTGTTTAACAAGATCTTCCTTCCTTATAATTCCGAGTGCTTTCCTAAGTTTTAAAACACCTCCCAATACTGATTTTTTAGGAACACACCTGAAAACAATTATTCCTGACCCCATCTTGCAAATAAAAACCTTGACAAGAGGGAGGGAGGGAGGGGGGGGAGGGGAGGAAGGCACAGGTCTGCTGCAGCGTGAATGGGAAATGTGGGGAGGTTTTACAGCGCACTTAAAAACAACCAGTAAATCAATTAACTCACATTCCTGACAAGCTGCTTGATTTTCAGAGAGGCAATACAAAGGAGCACATAATATGTACTGTAAAACTCGCAAATAACATGTTGATAGCAAACATCAGCATTCTCTACTGCTAATTTCAATACTAGTGCTTCCTTAACTTCTAAGTTTTCAACCTGCTTACTGATGGCCTCTTGAAGGTGGTCAATAAATTGCATGTAATTCTCATTGGGACCCTGATTAATAGTCGCAAATGATTTGGCTGCTTTGTTGGTTTCAGACACCTCTCTCATAGCTTGATATGCAAGATCTGTTGACTGCCTCAGGATTTCAGAAACTAATCGTGCCTGTAGTTGTGGTGTGTCAATTAGTGTCTCTTCCAGGAGCTGTGGGATACCTGCCCCCCCCTTTCAACGAATCCCCATCGTTCTGTCCTAAATGATCTATAGCTGTTACATTGGATAGGTCTAATTTTGCTTGAGTTTTTCATGGTCCATATCTGATCTCGGGGCAACTCGTACACATACTTAACTTTTCAAGAAAAATACTTCAAACCCTCATCCTCTTCCAAGTCATCAGATAACACGGACTTGAACGGTGCTGGAGAATCATTAGTAACAGGGGGGTTCGGAACAGTGCACATTCTGGGCAATGCTTTCTAGCATCATAATTATTCGTATAACCTGAGTCCCCAAGTGCATCCCCTTTCCCGTCACGATCAGCATGACCGCATTGCTGACTGTTGGATTCACTCGCTAATAGCTGATCTGATCTTTCACACAGTTCTTTTCCCCAGTTCTTATCCGGCGACTCCTTCTGCTCTTTTGTAGGAGTTAGAGGGGTAGAAGGTGGTAAAGGCGGACACGAATCAGTAAAAGCACTGATATTACACTTATTTACGACTTTAGCATTCTCAGCTTTCACCAGTTCTTTTGACAAATTGTATGATTCCAGTCCTTTGGAGTTCTTGATCTCTCTAGGGTCGGGTAATGGTATAGGAATCCATCCACTCGGTAATCTTCCTCCCTCCGCCCCACACTGCTGGATCATCGGGGGTGCCAACGGCACAACAGGGGATGGAGTAGGGAGCGGGTCAAAAGACACGATCCAGTAAACTTCACAGTCATTTTTAGGTTTGTTATCAGGCTGCAACGCTGGAAAAATTCCGGCAACGGCAGCCCACTCACCTTAAAGTTTTTTAAGGTGGAAATTATAAGCTTCCATGTAGTCACTAATGATTTAGTTTCTTTATCATCTCCACTGCTGACCTTATCCCATAATTTCTGCCCTTTATCATCCCAAAGTTAACGTTTAAAAGTCTTCTCGTTTTCTCCCGGGTAGCCATTAATTTTACACCAAATTAATAGTCTACATAGGCTTTTCCCTGATCTTAGTGAGACGGCGTTCGGAGTATGACGTCGGGGTCACCATTTGTAGGAACGATAAAGGACTCAGCATTCCGATTCAATGTGAATCACGCAAAGCCATTTATTACAGAAACAAGCCTATATAAGGATATACGCAACTCTATTCTAATCATGCGTCCATGCTCCAAGCATGGATTCGCTAAATGAGTATCATGGGCTGTCCATGCACTGGAGCAGAAAATATCTCTTGGACCTTTTGTTTTGGGGGCAGGTCTTTATCGAGTTGTTGCCTCTTATTGACTCTTTATCAAAACCATTAATGACCTCCATAATACCCCATTTAGCTGCAGTGGAGTGCCAGTAAATTTTTTTGATAGCAAGTAATATTAGCAGCTACTTTTAGTAAGCAGTGCTGAGGCACATTGCCGGGTCCTAATGGGAGCTGCCTCTGACCCTCAGAGAGCACTGAGCCGGGGCGGGGTCGCTGGTCCCAAGCGGCTTTTTTTTTACTTCAGTTTGCAAGAGGTGGGGGGGGCGCTCCCGCCCGCAGCGAGGTGGGGAGGCAGCCAACCCGGGGAAGGCGGTTGCCTGCCAGCGCTTGCGAGGCCGGGCCGGCCCGCCCCACACCACTAGGACCTGGATGTCAGGAACGGTGGCGGCGGGGGGGCGGGCAGCCGGGAGGAGGTCCGCGGACAGGCAGTAGAAGCTTTACGGGGGAAAGTTTGCCTCCGTTTTTCAGGTCACGCCCGTACTGGACATGTGTTTCTAGCAGCTCTTCCAGGCTGCTCCGTTTCGCGCCGCCAGTCCCGGGGCGGTCGCCGGCACTCGCAAGGTGGGGCTTTGTTATGCCGAACCCTCCGAGTTGCCGGTACGGGGAGGGGACCGTCTGGACACCGTGGCTAGAGACAGGTCGCGGTGTCGACTGCGATGGGCAATCGGGACCGGCCAGTCGGGAGGGGAGTGGCCAGCTATAGCGAACCCACCAAGGCTCCCACGAACTGGTCGCAGCGCCACCAGTACCGGATCCCTCGGTAGGGGGTGGGGAAGCGTCTGAACTACCACTCAACAATATCCGATCACCCTCGGCACATGGGGCAGCACAAACAAAGCACGTACTCGTCTCCATTTCAATGAGAGGGCGCACAACCTCTCTTTCTATTTCATCAACACTGTCTTCAGTGTCGAGAAGAGGCGGGGCGGCGGGGCATTCGCTTAAAAAGCCCACGCGTTTGTTTTGCCGCAAAACTTCTTCCTCTATTTGGAGGTCAAGTTTACGCACATCCCGCGCTAAGTTAACGTAAACGGCTAGAAGGAAACACACCGCTATGCCCGTTACTCCTACTATATTGATGGCTTTCCTTGATGGTTTAATCCCGAGTTTGTCAGCTTGCCGCCTGTTCAAAACACTGATTTGTGCACCCGTGTCAACTAGAAATTTCACACTTGTCCGCCTTGGACCAACGGGGATATGTATGTATGGTTCTTTATCACTGTACCATTGGCAAGAAAATACAAAGCGGGTGGGGTGGCCCTGGTTCCCATCCGCTTCTACTATTTTTTTGGCTCCCTTTGTGAGGATACGAAAGGGTTAATGTTTCGCTTGTCCTCAGGGAGGGGGGCGGTTACTGGTGCCTCCTCTTTGTTCTCTGATCTTCCCTCTAAATATTCCACCAGCTCCTGTAAATGCTCAGTGGAAAACTTGTATAACAGTGTTCGGGGCACACCCAGAGCAGCCGCGCGGTGCCAGAGGCTGCTCTGCTGCAAGCTGCTGCTCTGATCTGACCGGCAGCCAAAACGCTCCGGTTTCTGTGACGGGGGGGCGGCCCAGTGCGGGGCGGCCCCTGAAGAGGCTCTACTCGGCTCGTCTTCCGGACCATCCGGCTTCTGTACGGGCCGCCGCTCGGGTCTACCCACGCCATCTCGCACCCATGTGTAACCACATTGTGTAAAATTTCCACCCAGGTTAATACATGTTCAGGAGGACTTCGGGGATTTTGCTTATTATAATCAATAGCCCCCTGAATTTTTTCCTTAAGGGACTGGACATATATTTTTAAGGCATCCGGTAATCCTTTAATAAGCAGCCGAAGGTGGACCGGATCCACTGGCGCCGCCATAGGGTGGGACTGCCGGCCTCTTTCATACATTGCTTGTATACAAGCCACCTTTTGAACTCCCTCGGCAAGATCTGATAAAACTTTTATAACAATTGCAACTGGCTTCCCACGTTCCCTGGGATCTATACCACCAGCCCAGTAAGCTACACGAGATGTGATGGACTGATTACCATCCGGACCATCACTTAAAAATATCCCTGGGCCCCAGAAGCCTGTGGCCTCGTCCTTACTCAATAATATTCTATCACCCCCAGTAAGTGAAACGCACCAAAGATATTCAGTCTCTGTCTCGCCCGGCTTCCGTGAGAATCTAGTTTGTCAATCTCCTAGCTCCAGTCCTGAATATGGCATGCTATGGGTAGCCGTGCGTGGATTTTTGCCTTGTCCCTCTGTATGTGTCTCAGTTCTAATAAGAGGACGCACGTCCTTTGTTACTACCCCCTCTTCATCAACACTGTTTTCAGAATCAGTATCTTTGTCGAGAAGCGGGGGGGGCCGAGGGGCACACCTGAACTGGGGAGATGCTAGAGGAAGCTCTTATATTAATTAACAAAAACTCAAGTTTTTGTTCCAAAAAAACAAGTTTCTGTTCTAACAAGCCAAATCTCTGTTCTAAATAATCCGATCACATGCTTTACCGCAAAAGGTTTTGCTTTAAAGAGTCAAACTGTTTGCTTTGCCGCGAAAGGTCCTGCTTTAAAGAGTCAAACTTTCCGCTTTGCCGCGAAAGGTCCTGCTTAAAAAGGTCAGACTGCTCACTTTGCCACGATAGGTGTTGCTTTAAAGAGTCAAACTGTTTGTTTTGCCACGAAAGGTCCTGCTTTAAAGAGTCAAATTGTTCACTTTCCCGCGAAAGGTTTTCCTCCATTCAGTGCTTAAGTTTACACAGATCCTGTGCTACCTTTAAGCAAACACCCAAACTGAAACACACCATGATCCACATAACGGCAAGACCCCAGGTTACTGCAGAGATATTACTCAACCCTCTAAATAATTGCTCCATATCTGATACCCTGCTCGCTGCGCCAAAAATTGTCAAGGAGGTACCCCGAGTTTAGTTTAAGGGACAACAGGGTCTAAAACAACTTTTATTAAACCGGTGAGAAACAGGGTTTTAGCACTCCAAAGTGACTTAAATAAAGGTTTGGATATCAGTTGAGGAAAATTATTAAGGAGCAGCAACTAATACAACAGGCGGTCAACAGTGTGCATGCATGTGGCTTCACTCAAAACAATGCTGGAGCTGGCCCTGAGTCCCGGAGAAGTACACACTTGCCTAAACATGGTGAGGGATTATTTTTAAAGAGAGACACCTACTTGTAGCGAGTACGGGAAGTGTACACTCGCCATCCTGCGAGGGTTAATTTACTTACACATGCAAATGTGCACGGAATACTACACGTGCTTATGTTGAAGCACGGGAGGAAAATACACTCGCAATTGTGCGAGGAAATAGTTTAAAGTACACGTGCAAATGTGCATGGAAAGTTACATGTACAAATGTGCACGGAAAGTACATGTGCAAATGTACACGGAATATTACACGTGCAGACGTGCACGGAAGGAAAATACACCCGCGATTCTGCGAGGATTAATTTTACACGTGCTCATATGGAGCATGGAAAGTTACACGCGCATATGTGCACGAAAAGTATAAATATACTCGCAATCCTGCGAGAAGTTTTACTCACACCCGTGGTGGCAAGGCAAGCGCAGTCTCCATCCCGGGGAGGCGGGCTCTCGGCGGCAGCATCTTGCTCATGCTCCGAGAGACCCACGACAGGGGGCCGACTCTTGACGAGAGTCCCGTTTTTATATTGGCTGATCAGATCTGACTGTAGGCATTCTAGAAGCTTCTCTGCACCCCCACACTTGCTGTGGGTGAAGCCTGAAGCCTCCAAACATCCCCCACACTGGCCGCAGGTGCCCAGCGGCTCAGTGACGCCTCCACACGCCCTTCTCCTAATGGCCCTGGCCAGGGTGCTCTGGGGCCAAACAAAAGCTGTTAGCCTCAAGTAGCAGAGAAAGAGGGAGATGTGCCTACTCCTTCCAAACTGAAGAAGGGAGGGGGAGAGAGGGGGGTTGCATTCCGCCACAACTCCATATGCCTAGCTATGGCATCTCCGGATAACCCGTTCCACACATGCTTGGTTGGCATCCCCCTTAATGACTACAGCAGCATCACAAAACTGTTTCAAAATAGTGGTTGGTGCAGAGGCATTGCAGCAAACTGTAATAATACTAACATGGCACTTTGGATTAACTGTCTCCCGGAAATAGACATTGAACCACACGAACTGGAATTGCTGGGATCTGTGCTCATGGATGCTTGTATCCAGCTGGTTTGTGAAAAGTGCCAGGACAATATGCTAAAGCATGAATGGATAAAACTGCAAAATGTTAATGCTACCCTTGGTGACTATAGAAATGAAACTCGATGGTGTAATGCCTCACAGAAGAATCCAAGGAATGTGGGACAGCAACCCCAAAACCTCCTGTATGGTGTATTCTTGATCTGTGGAGATAGAGCCTGACCAGGAATTCCTTCTAATGCTGTTGGAGGACTGTGTATTTTGGGACTATTAACTCTCTTAACGCCCAATGTATCTATGATAATAGATCACAGAAGAGCAAGACGAGAAAAACACTTTTTGCGTGTATATGAGTCAAAATGTGATGATAATGTAGATTTTTGGGGGTCAAGGTTAAGGGTTTTAGGATCTCTTGTATCTGGTGTTGGCACAGCTAAAAGCTTTAAATATTTTAGAAAATTAGGATGCTGGCTAGTTAAGCAAACTAACAGAACTTAAAAGGCTTTAAGTGGACTTTTGTTGGATGTAGATTCTGTGAGACATGCCACACGGCAGAGTAGAGCTGCGATAGATTTTTTGTTATTAGCTCAAGGACATGGGTGTGAAGATTTTGATGGGATTTGTTAAGTAAATTGCTTAGTGGTTGAGGGTTTTTAGGATGGTTGTTATCAGTAGTGAAAACAGGACTGATCATTTTGATGATTGTTGTGGTTGTGTTACTAATGTTGCCATGCATGATTTTTCTGCTGCAAAGGGCCCTGCAGCGGACAATGAGGGCAGCTTTTTTAGCATAAATAAAAAAAGGGGGAATTGTGGGAAACTGCAGTGGGTCTGTGGAATCCTTGACAGAAAATATGGGAGTAGAGATCAGCCTTGAGATATTAAGATTTACCCTTGAGAAGGATGGGAGTAAAGGAGTATCCAGAGAGAGGAGAGATGTACCCGTGAGAGAGAAGGGGATAGAAGAATAACATGGATGATAGAAAAATTAACCAATGAGATGTTAGTGCTGTAACTTGTAACCAATAGTGAAAACACACATGAACTGGTAGAATTGTATACAAATGCACTTGTAGCAATAAATGGCACCTATTACTTCCATCTTGAAAGAATTTGGTCCATGTCGTTTGTCCGTCTCAACCACGACATTTAGATGTTAATGAGCCCTCTGCTGCCATGATCCTGAACTGCAGATGCTGAAAGAATGAACAAACCTCCAATGAAGTGAAAGGCAGAAGCAAACCCCAAGTTCTGAGTTTGGAGGTGTCTTGACTACCCTCCTGCTCACAGCAGGGTCAGACCAGATTACTCAGGGCTTTATCCAAACACATCTTGGTCACTTTCTGGGACAGAGTGAGTGCGCACTCCTGGGAACAGCTTCCAGTGCTGGACTGTCCTCGTGACTGGAAAGTTTCTTCCTTTCTACAGCACCTTTCCAAGCTCAACCATCCAGATTGTTTTTACCCATCCACTTACACACTGACACAGACAAGAATTTACTGCCTTGGGCACAGGAATGTTGTGGGGGATGAAGCTGAATGCCTTGCTGACTTCCAGGTAACAGACCACCACTGGTAACAGACCATTAATGTTCTCCCCACGTCCACCACCCTGTCCTTTCCTCACAGAAAGCAAAGAGGATGGACAGGCACAACCTGCCCTGGGTAAACCCCATCACCTTCTCTTCCAGACACCCAGAAATGCGGTCCCAGTGGACATGCTCTGGGGCACAGCCCTTGGTTCCCCTGCTCACCCATTGGCCATTTTGAAAAGTGCACACACTGTGTGAGAGCTGCCAGTGGTCAGGGAGTCCCCCCAGTCTCCATGAGCTTTCCAAGATGGTGGAGAGTGGCCTCACTGTGACATCGTCCTGCTGTGCCAGCTCCTGGGATGCTGCCCTTGCTGTCCCATAGACTGGAAAGGATTGTGTTAGTTCCAGTGACCCCTGACTTGATCCACATCCACTGCTGGTTGTTCTGCAGATTCCCATCTCAAGTCACAGAGGCCTGGGACACATTGCTGGTGAAGAGGGAGGACAAGAGGACACAGGGATTCTCACCTCTTTCTCTTATTAAATTCATGAGTAGCTACAAAGTGTCTTTGTTTGTCCTTTAACTGTTCCTGCAGTAGTAACAGCTCATTATGGGCCCTTGAATTACCTTTCAGGTCTAGAGTGAGTTCTGATCTGGACTGTTGCTGTGCTTTGCGGCTGCTGTCCTTGCAGACCAGATGAACTCACTTCTGCCACCCTGCCTGGCAGTTCATTCCATCTGTGTCACAGCTCTGTCTGCAGCACTGACAGCTCCAGCTCCCCCAGTCAGGTCCCTGGCTGAGGACATTGCCTCACATCTGGGCTGAACCACCCCAGCTGTGGCACCAGCCCAGCTCTGACCTGCCACAAGGAAACCTGGTACCAAGTGTCCAAGAGCCCATGTGTGCAAAGGCTTTGAATCAGAGCACAGACATGACATGGCCAGAGAATGATGAATATCTCTCTAGACCTAGGAGTATAAAACCAGAATAAAATGCCTGAATTCATTCAACTGAAGATATTCCTTCCCCGGCTTGGAGGAATTAGATCCTTTGCTGTAATATTGCTGGTGTCCTGTCTAATGACGGGACAAGAAAAGTTGATTCTCATACTAATTCATTGTTTAATACAAAGAACACAATGATGTGTCTCTGCAGAGAAGAGAGAATCAACATCACTGATTACTTCAGGTTGTTTGAAAGGATGTGCCCCTAGAGCCCCAGGGACACCTGGAGGAGCCCAGAGGGGACAGAGAAAAGGACATCATGGGCTGCTCCTGTGCTGCTGAGCTGGGCTGGGCTCCTGGGACACAGGGAGCTCATGGCAGCGGCAGCGCTGCAGAGAGACAGCTCTGCCCAGGAGCAGCTCCTCTGCAAAGCGCAGCAGGGCTGAGGGCTCTGCCTGCAGCACTGAGGGCACAGGAGCCAGGCACACAGAGGGGAAAGGCAATGTAGGGGGTTGGTTGCTGAGGGCTCATTGAGAGACAAATCTTCACAGTTCTAACACGGTAAGTCTCTGGCTGTAGGACAATGCAGCTGCATTTCCTGGAGGGATCCCCTAAAGATGATACATCCCACAATTTACAGGATCTGTCAGGTCTCTCTCACAGTATTTCTCATGTAGAGGACAAGAACATGGTTCAGACCAGCGCTTCCCTGCTGCACTGTCAGAGGAACAGGGCATGATGGCACCTTCTGCTGAGGTTGACTGCAGGGGGAGCACCCAGGGGTGCCCAGGGCTGTCCTGCAGAGCAGGGTCCCTGCACCCCAGGGCTGTGCCGGGGCAGGGACTCTGCCGCCTGACAGGGTCAGCGCTCAGCCTGCCCGGGAGATCCCATGGCAGCAGCTGTGGGGGGAAGGAGCGACCCCCGGCAGGGCAGGCAGGGAGCTTTTCCACCTGCCTCCCTCACCTGGCCGTGGTCTCTCTGTTTGTCAGCACTGGCACGTTTACCTACCTGAAGCCCCTCTCCATCTCCTCCTCATCCCTGGATCTGGTGGTGTCTGTTCTGTACTCAGTGGTGCCTCCAGCAGTGAACCCCCTCATCTACAGCATGAGGAACCAGCAGCTCAAGGATGCCCTATGGAAACTCATATCCTTGTGTTTTCTGAAGCAATAAACTGGCCATCTTCTTCTATACAGGAGTTTTAATGTAGCTAATTATAAGCCCAGCCTGTCAACTGGATTTTCTGGTGTTGTTGGTTGTTTTCTTATTGTGATAATGTTGTCATCCCCTTTCTAATTCACTGTTGGCTTTTCTTTTATAACTGTTGGCTGCTTAGATGAGCAGCAGTGCTCTTCTTGTCTCTAAAAAGAATAAAGGGCTCTTTAGTGACTTGTTTTTCACTATATCTTTCCTGCAAGGGCTTTTTGGAGCTGCAGGGATAGTTCCTGTGCGTGGGTGGAGGGGAAAACAGCTCTGGCATGGCAGCACTGCCAGGGAGCAGCAGCGCTTGTTCTTCCAGAGCTGTTCTGGCTCCACTCCCACACTCTCCTTCTCATCCCTTGTGTTGGTGCAAGGCCTGAGTGCTCTGGCAGCTTGGTCACCGTCCTGCTGTGTGTCAGTCCTGTGAGTGCAGGCAGGGACAGGCAATGGGCACTGCTGTGACAGGGCTGGCCTCACAACAGCCTTTCCAGATAGAAAGGTGATCTCCTATGGGCAGTGCATGATGGTTTATATCTTCAAGCATATGCTTACGATAGTGTCCCACAGATTCAAACCCCAGTGTACATCTGAACAGCGTGTGTGTGCAGGGCTGGCACACAGCAGCGTCCTCTCACAGCCAGGCTCCTGCCAGAGACCTGCAGGACCAGCAGAGCAGGGGCTGGGTTGTGCCCCTGTTCACTGGACACCCCACAGAATCTGCCCCAGGGCATCATCATGGACGGGCCCCTCTCAACCACCATTTCCAGCCCTGACTTCTCTCCCAGCTCACAGAGATTGTTCTTCCCTCCATGGAATGACACTGAATGACTAGGTCAGCAGTCCATGTCTGCATTGTACAGATGAGATGTGAGCACGCACATCCTGGATGTGAGGTGAGATGTACCCAGGAGCACAAACAACATCAGCTATTCCTGGGGGTTCCATGAAAGCCTGTGGGACAGACAGTGTCTTGAGGTCACTTCATGTTGGCAGAATCATCCTATGGGAAACCGCCTGAATGCAGCACTGGGTTGTGCTTCCTTGAACTGAGGTCCCTGTGTCCATTCCTCATGATGTGGGACATGTCAGATGAGTGCAGAGCAGGTGACACACCACAGGGCTGAGGTGCCTCCCGTCCTTTGGAAGTGGCACCAGGAGGCCAGAGGGAAACCAAGAGTATGGCCTCTATGTGCAACAGGGAAAGATTCCGTCTCTGAACACCCCTGGGTGCAGAAGGAGTTCACAAGGCCAGCTCAGACTTGGATGGCAGACAGAACTTGACATTTCTGTGTGTGACTCCAAGAACGAACAGTGGCTTGGTGATATTCATCTCAGCTGCTGGAATGGCTCATTGCAAGTGTTCCTGTTTGCTACATCACCCTTGCCCATGATCCTGGGTTGTGCTCTCAAAAGTACCAGAGCACTCAGAGAGGTTCTGGGTTCCTTGGAAAAGCAGACATCCGACCCAACTTCAAGAAGGGCTCTTTATTAAAATCCAGCCATTTTCCTCAAGAGGAGCTGCTCCTCCACCTGGTTTAGCGCCAGCAGCACAGGGCTCTCAGGCTCCATCGTGATCTTGGCCGCTTCCATGAAGAGCACACGATGACAATGGTCTCAGTTGCCAGGGAGCAGATGGAGGGTTCGCTGTCCTCCTCCAAGGGCTGAAGGGCTGCAACAGAAAGAAGCAGAGCCCAGATGAGCTCCCATGGCTGCAGAGACCCCCAGGCATCCCCTCCAGACCACGCTCCCTACTCACCGCTGCAGATCTCAGACAGACTCTCCTTGCTTGGGTCCCTCAGGTGCCGCACAGCCAGCCCTGGGCACAGAGTTCCGTCAGCCCCTGCTCCCTCCCCTCATCAGGGCTGACCCCAGGGGAGAGCAGGAGCCGAGATGCTGGGACCGAGCGAGGCGGCCACCACGGCCACCTGCATGGGCAGGGCTGGGAGGGGAGGCCAAGGCCCTGTCCGGGGCAGCCGGGGCTCTGGCAGCCACAGGGCTGCTCCTTGTGCCAGGACAGCAGCGGGGACTGGGGCCAGGCTGCCAAAAGAGGGACCCGAGGGCTGTGACTCACCGATGAACCTCACGGCCGCCTCTCGCAAGCTGGCCTGAGCATCCCTCAGGTACGGCAGGCTCAGGCTCAAGAGCTCTTGAGCTCTGCTCCTGTCCCGCTCCAGCTGGAGAGAGCACAAGGGTGTGAGCACGTCACTGTCCCTCCCCAGCTGGCCGGACCAGTCCCTCCCCACAACAACCCACATTCCCCTTTCCCCCCGGCCATCCCCGTGTTCCAGCCAGGAGCCCTGTGGGGCTGAGAGAGAGACACAGGCGGAGGGGTCCCAGGGGTGCTGAGCGCCCTCCCTCCCGCTGGCTGCGGGGCAGAGGGAAGAGCCCCTGGGGGCTCTGTTCTTGACGACAGGGAACAAGGATGCAGCTTGGGGCTGCAGCAGGACAGGCGAGGCACATCTGCAGAGCCCACAGCACGGACATGTGGGGCAGCCCCGTCCAGCCTGGGCCCTGGGCCTTGGGGGTTGTCCTCACCAAGCTCTCTCCAATCCGCCATGTCTGCTCTGTCTGCACCAGGTGTTTGAGCTGTTTCCATCTGAGCAGTTCTGCGGCACCGAGGAGGGCTTCCCTGGCAACCTACGGAACAGCAGAAGCTGGGACATGACACCATGTTCTGGGGCAGGAGACCTGGTGTCCCCCTGCTCTGTGCTTTGTTCCTGGGGTGATTCTGCCCTTAGGGAGCGGGGACATGCCCTGGCCCAAATGCCCAGGGGTCTCTTCCCTGCATCACTGCTCGGCTTTGAAATCTGTACCTTGGCCACACTCAGCACTTGGTCACTCATGCGGAAGAAGAGAGGGAGCAGGCCAAGTCGCACTGTGTTCTTCATCTCCCTCTTGTCGTTCTGCACCACCATCTTCATCAGGTCTCTGAAGAAGCTGATGGAGCTCTCTCTCAGCTGGCTCAGCTCCTGGGAGGGAGCAGCACAGTAGGACCTGAGCACCAGCAGCTCTCTGCCCACGGGGAGCAGAAGCTCCTGCATGGCTGATGGGAGGGGAGATGCTCCAGGGCGGCATTGTGCACACTGCAGTTGTGGCCAGATCTGCGGCCCTGGGTGCGTGAAGGGCCACTCAAGGGACTTGCTCAGGCAGTGCCTGTGCCTCAAAACGCCGTCCCCGCATCCCCCAGCATCCTCAGCAGCCATGGTGGGGAGGAGCTGTGGGAGCAGCTGGCAGGGAGAAGCTGGGCTGGGCTGCAGAACGCAGAAACCATCCCACAAGAGCCCCAGGGAGAAAGGAGTGAAGCCCCTGCTTTGAGTGGCTGGGCAGAAGGGCAGCTGTCATTGTCCAGTGCCCACCCGCGGGGCTCAGGCTTATACATCAGTCTTATACATCAGTCTTATACATCAGCCTTACGTCATCAAAGAAGGGCAGGAGAAATTCTGCCAGCAGCACAGCGATGGGACTGGCCTCCTCCCTCTCCAGCTGAGCCATCACGTTTCTGAAGACCACCAGAGCCTTCATCCTGATGGCCTTATTGCCATACTGCAGGACCCACATCAGGTCTGGCAGCATGACCTTCATCTTTCTGGCCTGTATGAAGAAGAGAGTTGCCCTTTTGGGACCAGGTCCATGTGTGGAGAGCTCCCCAGGCAGCCCCCAGGCCCCACCATGGCAGGGAGGGCCTTTGGAGCAGGCACCCCAGCGCCTGACTGCCAGCCAAGGCCAAGCCCGAACCCACTGCCCCGGCCCTTGGCTGCCACCATGGCTGCCCTTGGCGACACCCTACTCACCATCTCGTCTCTCTGTGACAGCGTCATCATGCCCCTGAGCAACAGGGAGAGCACCGTTGGCCTTCGTTGCCTCAGAAACCTCATAACTAGGTACATTGGAGCAAACTCCTCCTCTTGCAGATCACTGCTGGCCAGTATCTGAAAGCAAGCCAGCAGTGAGTGACCGGCAGAGCTGCTGGGGCTTCTGGCACCGTGCAGCTCCTGGGGCACCAGGAGCTTCTTCCAGTAACTCACAGCCAAGCGAAGGATGGCGGTGTCCTCCCGGTGTGTATACAGGACCCTATAGTGCCGGTCCTGGAGTTGGATGTGCAGCTCCTTCAACATGTTCTGCAGGGTCTGGGGCACGGAGAACATCACCTCCCACAGTGCCAGGGCAGTGCTGCAAGAGAGCGCTCTGTCAGCAGGGCAGCCTGGGCCACAGCAGCGTGTCCGGCTCCGCGCTGCAGGACGCCTGAGATGCCCTGGGCAGCAGCAGAGGCTGAGCTGGTGCTCCCGTGGGGCTGGCAGGAGCGCAGTGAGGGGGCTCTGGGCTGGCTTGCTCAGCTGTGGCTGCTGTGGGCCTGGCTGACCCCAGCGCTGGAAAGCATGGTGGGATGGAGGGTCCTGCTCCTCGGGGGTGTCCTGCAGGATTCCTTGGTGCTGGCAGCCAGGGTGTCTCCGGGCCCCTTTCCCCACAGGGAACAAGCCCTCATGGCTTTTGGGGCCGGTACCTGTCTCCTGGTGGTGCGATTGTCAGCAGCGTCGACACCACCTCCCCAGGGCACTTGTCAGCCAGGGGGACAATTAGGGTCTCAACACTCTGTTGGGCTGGTGCCGTGCTGATGCACTCCAGGGTTTTATAGATGCAGCTCGTGATCTTTGGCACCTGGAGGAGACACAGGTGAGGATGGTGCTGCCACTGGAGTGCAGCCATTTCCTCAGCTTTCCTTGCCATCCCTCTCTGCCACCTTCATGTGGCTTCATTTTACTGGGATTTGAGAGGAAGAGATGGATGGAAGGAGGAACAAGGCCTGACAGGGCCGAAGGGCAGGACAATCCAGCCAAAGGCCACTTACATCCACCAGCCAGAAATCGCAGTCTCTCTTGACCATGTCCAGCATGTTTCTGGCCGCCTCCTTGCCAAAGGTGCTGGAGTCGCTCATGGCCTCAATGAACACCAGGACTATGTCTGTTTTCTCGGGAGGCTGGAGGTATTCTGTAAAGAGCTAAGGGAGGAAGGGAGGCAGCAAAGCCAAGTCACACCGAGTGCCCCGGTGCTGCTGCGTAGCCGGGCAGTGCCAGCAGCCCTGCAGAGACACCCGGCGGTGCTGCGGCAGTGCCCGCAGCAAAGCTGGCAGCAGGGGCAGCAGTGACTGCTGGGGAGGAGGAGAAGAGAGGCCCGGGGAGAGGGAGGAGGGTTGGGGTCCTGGGCACAGGCTGCTGGCCCTGCCGTGAACCAGGGGTTGCTGGTGGCCAGCAGGACTGGGGCTGCTGCTGGGACACTGGAGAGCAGCCCTCGCATCGTCCCTGCTTGGGGACAGCAGGAACCCTCTCAGCAGGGACAGGGAGGCCACGCCAGCCCCCTGATTGTGGAGGCCTTTGTTCACACGAGTCCCCTGCTGGTGCCACCAACAAGAGTGCCAGCAGGAGCTCTTTACCATGACGTCGGGTTTTAGCCAGTCCTCAGAGGAGCTGTCGGGATCTTCCAAGTGGGGCTGTCGTGCTTGATTCCTCCTGTCTGAACAGCAGGGAAACAGAGAGAACTCAGTAAAGCACAGCAGCTTTGTCAGCAAGCTTCCCAAAGCACCCCGAGATCTGCCCTCGTGATGGCAGGGCGTAAGTGGGCAAGGAGAATTCTGGAGGGCATCAGGAACAGCTTCTTGCTACAAGCACTGGAAGCTCTAGCCAGGAGGACTCAGAGATAGACCTGCTCTTCACTGGCAGGAAAACCATGGCTTTGGGTCATGGCAATCAGCCGTATGTTTGGGTCTGGGAACCACAGAACAGCGGGCTTCAGGATCCCGAAAGGAGGGAGGAAGGAGAGCAGCAGAGAACAGATCCCAGACTTTGGGAGAGGGCTCAGCTGCTGCAGCAAAATGGCAGCTGGGATGCTACGGGAAGCAGCTGGGAAGGACAAAGGAGGTGAGGAACAGGAGCAGACCCATTGGGAGATGTCTGTGTGTAGAGGAATTGAGCCCAACACAACTTCTCTTACTGTTTTGTCCAGCCAAGAAGACAGAAAGGTGCTGCACTGCATCTCGAGCCAGAGTTCTTGCCTCTTCCCAGGAATGTTGGAAAAGGAGGAGATGCCCCAGCAGCTGTCCCAGCTCAGGGATCTGGATGTCTCTATAGCTGACAGGGCCGTGTATGTCTGTCCTAGAGCGGCACCAGGCCTGGGCGAGGGAGACAGAACAGCAGGAGGGTTGAGGGCAGGCGGCTTTGCCAAAGCCCTGAACCCAAGCGCGTGTCCAAGGCTCCGTGGGCAGGCAGGACTGTCCAGGGCCATGCCGGTCACAGCTCCCAAAGCAGCTGGGTGGGCAACAGCCCCATGTGGGGAGAGCTGCAGGCTGCTCTGGGGTGCAGGGATGGGCAAACGGTCTGGCCGGAGGGTGCCTGGCTCCTTACCCCCAGTGTGGGATTCTCAGCCAACATGAAGCTCAGCCCCTCAATCCTCCCCACGGTCCTCTGCCGCACATGTTCTCTCTCGGAGCTGCTCAAAGTCAAGAGCATCTGGGAAGAGAGAAGCTGCTGGTGAGCACTGGGAGCCGCCACCACTCCAGCAGAAGCAGCACCGCTCAACTCTTGTGCTGGACTGGCCCACTCCATTAAGGGTTCCCCAGGACTCGACCAAAGCCTGTAGCGAGGCTCTTGCCCTGGGGTCCCTGGCAGGCTTGGGGCACATGCCCCGGGCCAGCCCTGTGGCCAGGCAGGAAGGCAGATGCCACCCTCTGCGGCCACTGTGCTGCGGAAGAGCCTGGAGGGCAGCCCCTGGTTCCCCGGGGAGGTGGGCACCCTCCCGGCAGCGCTCTCTGCACGGCACGGGGTGGGACTGTCCGCTCCAGAATGGACACCCCGTCCCCCAGGGTGAGGAACAGCCCTTGCGAAGCACAGACTTTGTACACCCAGACCTGGAAGATATTGTGCAGCAGGTCACTGACTCTGGAGGCACGAGAGTTGAGAAGCAACGCCTGCAGCATGTTGTCCATGGACCGCATGGTCTGCAAGAACACAACGGGTTGTGGTCATGTTTCCTGCCACCCCTCTCACTCCCAGGAGACTGATCTGAACTCCCCGCACTGAGGGACGACTCCCGCACTGCTGCGCTGTGCCCGGGAGAGACCCGGGGCAAACAATCTGCTCTGGGCAGAGCAGCCTGTGAAACTGGACGTGGCCAGGCCCACAGGCAGGGGACGAAGGGATGAGGGTGGGACAGCAGACCTGAGACCCTGCCCTGCCTTGGATCT